>NW_025952545.1:0-3780 GCF_023119035.1 Salvia hispanica | reverse complement strand
TTTTTTTTAGGCTTAGAAAAAATGGGACATTGCAACCTTTCACGATAGGTAGTCTAAGCCTATCTAGGTTGTGAAATTATTTTTTTTCTTTGTTTAACTGATCGTGTTACCTTAAAGTAAACACGCCCCAACTGGTCTACTAAAACAAAGACTTAGACTTTGTTAAGTTACTTATACATTTAAACATGTAATAAACATCCATTATATGTAAAACATAACAACATTATGACAAAAATAATCGTTTATTCCTTTGGAAAATAAAATAAGAGTTTTAACGTATTCAATCACTCGAAGGTGATTTCTAGTATACAAACTCTAACAAAAAGGTGATAAGAAGCTTATATGGGGTAATAAAGAGCCGAGAGCAGAGACGGAGTAAAGTGACCTGGAGCAAGGTCACACGTCCTAAAGAAGAGGGTGGCCTAGGGATCCATGACTTGCATTCACTTAACCGTGCATTTGGGATGAATGTTGGGAGATTTTTAAGAAACCAAAGTCTTTGTGGAGCAGACTTTCATGCTCAAAGTATCATTTTGATCCTCCATTGATTTTGATCCATGTGCACCCGTTTCATGCACACCGTTGGGAGGCTTATTTGTATCTCTTGGGCAATAATGCGGAGGAATCTAGTTTAGGCACTAGGAGCAGGTACAATCGTGCGTTCTAGAACCATCGATGGGTCCCAACATAGATGGGCCACTTAATGAAGTCGTTGTACAACGTATTCTGACCATATGCTTTATAGACCCGTGGATTATTTTGCGGATGGTTCGCGGGGATTGGTCGAAATTTCAACATCTGTTGCCGAAATTATTGATCTCATAGCTTCCATTATGCCTCCGTCGGTGTCGAAAAGGGGAAAATGAATTTTTTTGGGGCCTACCATCATCGGAGATATCTCGAGTAAAATGGGCTTACAAAGATTTGGTGGAAGGCCACATTACACATGATTTCGCCATGGAAAAGGGTTTGGAGTTGGTATGGTTTGCGCGGATAAAGACATTCTTCGGTCTTGTTGAATAAAGGTATTTTGGTTAATGAAAAAAGAGCGTGGAGGTGCATCTCTTCAACAACAATTTGTAGTATTTTGGTAAAAAATCTGAAAGTGGTATGCATATACTTCGAGACCCCCCGATGCAAAGAAAACTTGGGAGGACTATTGAGATATGGTGGGGTGGATGGTTTTTCGACATGTCTTTGCACTTGAAAGTATTGGCTTTCGGACCCTAGCCACTAAACAATAACACTACACTAATCAACTGGCAACTCAAAGCCCAAATCTCATCAAAAATTAACAATGTCAAGGAATCCCAAATTGATCCAATGTGTCCCTACATTATCATGCTATGAGCGAAGCCAATGTTCAAATTGAGAAGAATGAATGTACCTGAAACTGGGTGAGAAGGCGCAAAGGGTCGGTTAAAGCAGAGGCGGTGAGCGGGGTCGAAATTGGGAATGGGAGATCGCCGGATTGCACTAAATTTGGTTCAAATTGGGAATTTCACTTCCTTTTTAACTTTTCACATTACTCTTTCTTCCTTTTACATTTACTCCTTAAGTCCAAGTTAATTGGAACTATTTGAATTTGTTTATTTTTTAAACAAAAGTACTCCACTGAAAATGAAGGAAAAAAATGGAATGTTAATGATACTTTTATATTTTCTCTTAGTTCATAAGAAATAGTCATATTTTATTATTTTTGAATGTTTACAAAAAATAATCTCTTTTTAAAATGAAAACTTTTTCTCATATTTTACTATTTTTTTTTATTCGCTTTCTTACTTTTTCTTGCATCTCTTTATTATTCTCTCTTCCTCATACTACCTCGTCCCACAATAATATGCACTATTTATTTTTAATTGCCCAAAGATATGCACTTTCTAATTTAGAAAACTCTTTCCTTCAAATGAACTCATTCTTCACTAACAATACTTTATTTTTTCTCCCCACATCTCTTTACTTTATCAATTTTGCATTAAAGTTCATGCCGAACCCAAAATGCATATTCTTTTGGGACGGAGGGAGTACAACCTTACTCATTTTTTTCTCACCCCTCTTACTCTCTCCTCCACGAAAAATAGGGCATATTTGCCATTTTTGGTTTTCCACAAAAATAGGACACATTCAAAAAGGAAAGTTTTCAACAACTTCTCTTTACTTTTTCTTTCCCCCTTACTAATAATATGAATCCCATTCCACTCACTGCGAATTTCAGTCATTCTTCCACAGACAAAATCCAACGTAAATACGCATAAGTGATTAATTATTAGAGTTAAACCTTATATCTATGGTGTGTCCTAATGACATCTCAGCCCGTTTTCTAAGCACCGTGCGAATTTAATTTCATCGGCGAATTTCAACTCATTCTAATAAATCAAATTCAAAAAATTACAAAAAGTAAATCAAATCTTAACAACGATCAATAAATCATAAAATAAGCTAAATAGTCATATAAAGATATTATTCTTTCTACTATTGGTGTCACACTTCCTAACTTTTGATGTCGTCAAAGGGCCCACGTTGGTTTGATGGAGGCGGACAAGGCGGAGGCAAAGCGAAGGCCCCAATAAATAAGAAGATAAATTGCTTTTAGTGAAGATGGATAAAAATTTCCCGTGTATATATATATATATATATATATATATAGGGATGTACTAAATGCTAATTAATTTTAAGGTGCAAACGACATCCAATCACGTGTTGCCACGGGGCACGAAAATGCAATATTATATACAGAAAAATGCAATAAAAATTTCGACAGGTTCATTTTTGTTATATAAGATTGCTTTTTTATTTTGAGTTTTGCTTTTTCGATATTGACTATTTAATTTGCATTTTATATTTTCGTTTTGCATTTATATATGTGAAAATGCAAAACTTAACAATATAAAATGCAATTTATGTGAAAATGAAAAACTTAACGATAAAAAATGCAATTTTTCTATAACTAAAATGCAATATGCGGAAATGCGTGAACAACTTCACAAATGTGTATTGCATTTTTATATATACAATATTGCATTTTTTTCATTGCAAGCACGTGGTTGGATGTGCGTTAGCACTCCAATTAGTTATGTTAGTGCTCCCTTTATATATATATATATATATATATATATATATATATAGTCCTATTAACCACAAATCCACCCTAAAGACCGAACCGGAGACCAAATTAGGGCCACTCATTTTTTTTAATCTTATGGTTATGATTAATTTACAATTAATTTAATATTTTATTAAACAATTTTTTATTTTTTATATTTAGATTTTTTTTAATTTTTTAATTTATTTATTTTTTTAACAAAAAATTTAAACTTTTTTTTTAATTTTTTTTAAAAAAAAATTTTAAAATATTTTTAAATTTTTTTTTGTTTATTCGATAAAAACTTGCTGGAGTAAATAATGAACTAAATGAATGTATGTTATGAACTTATTACTTTATTGACGTTATTCTTCATTGTTATTTATTCTTCTTTATTCATGTTATTCTTCATTCTATTAGTTTATTACTTATTCACCCTGCTATTACTTTATTCCATTAGTTTATTACTTCATAATGTGTTATGACATAATTATCTTTCAATTGAGTTTAGGGTTATTACTTCATTCGTTAGTTTATTACTTAGATTGATCGTATTATTACTTGATTAGTTAGTTTATTCTTCATTCAGTCATGCTATTACTTCATTATGTTAGTTTATTACTTCATTCCGTTAGTTTATTACTTCATTAGGTCATGTTACTTCATTCCATTAGTTTATTACTTCATAATGTGTTATG
>NW_025952544.1:0-1000 GCF_023119035.1 Salvia hispanica | reverse complement strand
AGTCTTACCCTGGGTTCTACGGGTCATATTCAATGATAATGGACCTACGGGTCAAAGAAAATGTGCAAAGAGGGGCCTTCGTGGAAAGGTCAAAATGCAAAGAGGGGCCTTCGTGGAAAGGTCAAATAAATGAAAAGGACCTTCGGGTCGTATACAATGGAAATCCCGGGTAGATACTAGGCTTGACCAGTCACAGAATAATAAAAAGAACGGAGAGGCATATGCATATGAATACTAAATTGTGTATGATATTTATTACTTCTGGTGATATATGTTTGTGAAAGAATATGTTTGATATTTGTGTGAAATTAAAGATAAGGTTTATATACACTGAGTTGTGGCTCATATAAACCACTAATATTTTTCAGGAATAAGATATCAATGATGCGTGGGTTGATGTGAGTTACAGTTATTATAAGGGTCGGCGGCTGACGCATTTTGGCAACTTCTCTTCCTCATCATTTTGCATATAGATAAATGTATAGTATATAGTGTGGTGATAGGGTCTCACTGCTTTTCAGAATGTTTTGAAATATGCCTGATATAATATGTGGATTTTATATAGTTGACACGTGGATTATTTATTTTAAATTTCGAATTTAGTTATAGTAAGTGTATAAGTCATAAGGGTTGAGGTGTGACACTAGGGCTATGTTAGTAACGACTTTGGTTATACAATTCCAATTTTCTATTTAATATTAATTTTTTTTTACTTTGTTTCTTCCCTAAATAATTCTGATGCTACATGATTGAGTGACACAATTATGTATGATTTAATATAACTTGCTTCATAATTGTGAGAAAGTTCTAGCAAGTTAGGTCTACTTAGTAGACGCTACAGTTAGCTTCCTTTAAAACGGCACTGTTAATTGAGAGTGAGGACTTTTCAAGGGTCTTAGGAGCTTTTTGGAGTTACGTGTTGGGATTGACAATCCTAATCTTGTAATCAACGTTTGCATCGCATGAGCATAAGCTAGGTGACTCGTCTTATCAAAGTAAT
>NW_025952543.1:0-22861 GCF_023119035.1 Salvia hispanica | reverse complement strand
CTGCAGTGATCAATTATCACGAGTAACGAGAAAGTTATGGCCTTTTTAATATTCTAAATAAATCCAAAGGCAGCTGCTTCCTTTGCCTGTTTCTCAGAAAAAACGACGGAGAGATAATCCAATTTCGAGAATGCCCAACTGTTACCCATGGAATAAGGGTTCCAAAGCCTCTTGTAGTGGTCAATTATCACGAGTAACGAGAAAGTTATGGCATTTTTAATATTCTAAATAAATCCAAAGGCAGTTGCCTTTGGCCGTTTCTAAGAAAAACAACGGAGAGATAATCCAATTTCGAGAATGCCCAACTGTTACCCATGGAATAAGGTTTCCAAAGCCTCCTGCAGTGATCAATTATCACGAGTAACGAGAAAGTTATGGCCTTTTTAATATTCTAAATAAATCCAAAGGCAGCTGCTGCCTTTGGCTGTTTCTCAGAAAAAACGACGGAGAGATAATCCAATTTCGAGAATGCCCAACTGTTACCCATGGAATAAGGTTTCCAAAGCCTCCTGCAGTGATCAATTATCACGAGTAACGAGAAAGTTATGGCCTTTTTAATATTCTAAATAAATCCAAAGGCAGCTGCTGCCTTTGGCTGTTTCTCAGAAAAAACGACGGAGAGATAATCCAATTTCGAGAATGCCCAACTGTTACCCATGGAATAAGGGTTCCAAAACCTCTTGTAGTGGCCAATTATCACGAGTATTGAGATTATGGCCTCTTTAATATTCTAAATAAATCCAAAGCCACCTGCCTTTTGCCGAAAAACGACTTTGAGATAATCCAATTTCGAGAATTCCCAACTGCTTACCCATGGAATAAGGTATCCAAAGCCTCCTGTAGTGGTCAATTATCATGAGTAACGAGAAAGTTATCGAATTTTTAATATTCTAAATAAATCCAAAGGCAACTAACTTTGGCAGTTTCTCGAAAAAACAACGGAGAGATAATCTAATTTTTAGAATGCCCAACTGTTAGACATGAAATAAGGTTTCCAAAGCCTCCTCGTAGTGGTCAATTATCACGAGTAACGAAAGTAATTTAACAAAGTCTAAGTCCTTGTTTTAGTAGACCGGTTGTGGGCGTCGTCCACTTTAAGGTAACACGGTCAGTTCTAAACAAAGAAAAAGAAGAATTTCACAACCTAGATAGGCTTAGACTACCTATCGTGAATGGTTGCAATGTCAGTCCGATTATTTCTAAGCCTTACTGAAATAAGATGACGTTGGTGTGGTATAGCACTGAATGGATCTAACAGCGAGACAGTCTTTATGCTATCTACTGAAAGACGAGGTCTCGTAAATTATTTCTTAATCAATGTACGTTAGCATTGAGCATACGGTATTAATTATATAAGTAAAATTGAAGAGGCAAAGAAATTAGCATTTTATCAAACAGTTCTCATGCATCAAATAAATGTTTGGAAATATTTAGGAATAACATCTTGCCAACATTTTGGGCTGGAACAAATAGCATATCACTTCGAACAGTTTCCAAATGGTAAAAATACATATGAATATTTATTCATGTTTCGAACACTAAGGGGAAATTTCTTATTTTTCAATTTATACTACAAACCAAAAAGTAATCGAGTGGCATTAAAATCAAAGAGATTGCGCAGATGTTTTAATTCGAACAAGAGAAATTGGTAGTTGAGGCATTTCCTCAAACAGTTGGTGTTCTTGAAGATACAAGCATATTATAGGCTTCGATTCCATTTTGACTCAACATCGAACAGACTCAAAATCATGATGTTATGCGGAATTCATCCAAACGTCATATGTACAAGCCAGATAATTGTAAACCAAACAAAAAATGCAAGGTTTTGTGGAAAAGAATGCATGCTAATAAAACTTCAATTATCATGACTGAAATCCTCAAATCCAAAATTAATGTTCTCTCTTTGGTCACACAGTCGGTTAACTAACCTCCTTATCTCTCCAGAATGCTTATATAGCAGTTCACAAGCAATATTTATAGCTTCAAGATCTAGCTCGATGATCGATGAATACAAACCGCTCCAAACGATGAAAATGGCTCAATGTAGTTAAACACTAAAAAACGGTTATGACTAACTTTCTTCACCGACTAGTTGTAGAAGATCGCTCAGCCAAATACTAAGTAATAACAGAAATGTACATATCAGGTGGTGTTTAGTTTCCTAGATAAAATAGTACTCCTTCCGTCCCGCTTAAGATGACACGTTTTTCTTTTTAGTTTATCCCAACTAAGATGACACATTTCCTATTTTGGAAACTTTCTCTCTCCAATTACTACACCCAACAACTTTTTCTCACTCCTAGTAAAATATTCATCTTTCTTTCTCTCTCTATTTTAATACTTACACCCACCTTTTCTCTATCTAATTAAACACTTTAACCATAACTCCTAAAATCTCGTGTCGGCTAAGGAATGTGTCATCTTAGCCGGGACGGAGGGAGTATCAAGATAGAATCTAGAATTGAGTTGTGAGATTATTTTAGTTATAAGTGGTTAGTTATAACTAATTATCTCATGATTTATCCATTTAAGATTGAATTGTGGGATTGAATCTCATGAACCAAATACACTAGAAATTTAATTTGAAATACAATCTTGTAAATCGAACCCCTTGTAGTGAGGTGGATTCCATTATGATAAATTAATGTCAATAAGGTGACCACTATAAAAATTATTGTGATGTATTCCCCTTCCTTTATGTCATATTATTTCATTTTAGACCGTACAATTATAGCTAGTCTTGTCATTTTTTTTGATACAATACAATACATTTATTTTCCTTTACTGTTATTTTCTGAAACGTAATTAACGAATAACTCAATTATGTCATATGGAGTATTTGGAATGTGTTTTTGTCAAATCAACAACATACATTACAAATAGGAAATAAATTTGTTTTTTGTTAGGAAAGCAGAGAAGAAAATTGATGAGTCTCACGACTGATTTTAAAAATTGCATTATAAACTAGGATTTGACTAAAATTTATGAATTTATCGACAATATGACCAATCACAATTGTTATGATGATTTACTTGGGCTCATTTATGACTTAATTGGGCTGGACACATGAGCACTCAAAGGCCCTATAACTTAATCTCAGACAATACACTTTTGTTGCAGTATTATATAGACCCAATTATCATTCTTTTATAGACTATATGGATTCATATTAGTGTCTAACCACTACTGTAACTAATACTAATATCAATTATTATGGAGTACAATAATTTGGATCTAATTCTTCACTTGAGTTATTGTGTGAAAGATAAAATACAGTTTGGCTTCGCTGAAAAATTAATATATTATCAGAGAGAAATATGGTTATGGCCCAATCATGTAGTACAACAATTTGTTGGAAGTCTATGGCCCAATGTGGTTATGGCCCAATAATAGATTACTAGCCATTTTAATTTCAAAATTTTATAAATTTATAGAATAGAAATTGTTCATAAGATGTATTCCCAAAGGGGTCAGAGCATTCCCAATGGTCCGACGATAACACTCGACGATTTTTCACTGAAAATCGCCGACCGTTGGGAGTGTTTCGGCGTTAATTCTACTAACTTCCGTTTCATCGCCGATTTATCGCCGAATCATTGGCGCCCACTGTAGGCGCGATTCGACGATTTTTCGGCATATTTTTTTTTTTTTTTTTGCAACGGCTATAATTCCAAACCTATATATAATTCCTCCTCCTCCATTCATCACACACAATCTTCATTATCTCAATTTTCAATCTTCAAAATTATGAGTTCAAGTAGGAAACATTCCCGAAAAGGTAAGGGCAAAGAGCCGAGTCCGCAAATTCCCAACCCCACTGATGAAACAAATCAGCAGTGGATGAACTCGTTGTTGTCGATGGGTTCTCCTCCCGGCCAATATCCATATGCGGGTCCGTCCCCATTGCAGACTCCTCCGGTGCGCAGACTTTCTCCGTACTTCCAGTCTGCCCTCAGCATGCCCTCTCCGGCCCGGCGATGTGTATCGCCCCCGGATAGTCACATCGTTGACACCACGGATCGGCCCGAGCGACGAAGGATCTCGGGACGCGACGTACACAGCGGATCCGACACTCAGCACGGACGACTACGAGGTGGAAGAAGCGCCCGCCCGGCTGCTGCTTCCCGGGAAGCCCGGGGAAGGAAAGGCGCCCGGCGTCGGCCAGGCTGCGGCGGTACGGCTTCCGATGAGGAAGCCGAAGCGGGTGGGGACTGCCACGCTCACGGAAGAGTCCGGCGATGGCAGCCGCTGGCGGACAACGGCCGCAGAACGGGCGCAGCAGCTACCAGGCGGAGATGTGTTCCGGGAGCGGGTTGCGGAGAAAGTACACGAGCTTTCTTTCATTGCCTCGATGAAGGACCATGGTAGCGAGGCGATCCGTCGGCATTGGGAGCGATGAGGGACTGCGGCCACTTCAACGGTATATACTCTAACTTGATGACGAACATGAGGAGTGGCCAGAACGAGCACATGGTCCGAGATGAGGCCATGCAGTAGGTATAATGGCCAGCTTCTTGTCGAAGGGCTTCAAGTATAGCGGTGCGGAGAGTGAGGGGAGCACGACCCCATCGACTTGACTGGGGATGGTCCGCACGAGCGCCCTGTGGGAGCGAAGAAGGCGAAGGGGAGGCGGAAGGGGAAGGGCGCATCGTCGGATGCCCAGTCGGAACCCCAGTTCATACAACAAGCCACGCTCTCTGCCAGTGTCGCCAATCTGACGCAGCTGTACACGCGGTACTTCACTGTCGACCATCCAAAATACGAAGATCCTGATGGGCCTCCCGCCGGACGCCCCTCCCTCTTAGTTTTTTAAATCTTTGTTTTTTTATAGTTTTTTATAGTTTTTTATTTGTAGTTTTTTTTTCTCGTTGTATTATATTTTCCAATGATTAATACAGCGATGAATTGTTCATTATAAATCTATTTATTAAACACATTTGTAGGGAAAATTAAACAATATTAGTGATGATGTAAAAATGAAATGTTGAGTTAGGGAAAAATAAGAGAGAAATAAGGGAGAAACTATTAGAGCAGTTGGCTAAAAGTTGGCTAAAAACTGGGAATAAATTTTGGTGCTGATGTGGCGCTGATGTGGCAGGAGTTAAGAAGAAATAAGGGAGTAGTACCAAGATTTAGGTGGAATTTTTTATTGTAAATAAAATAGAGAGAAAACAAAAATTGAATATTTTAAGAAGATAGAAAAGAGAAATTTATTTTCAAGAACGAATACATTGAGGTTGAGAAAAACTAAAAAGAAACATTCACTTTTCAATAAGACGAAGGGAATATAACACAAATTACTCATAATCCAATAGCTCAACAATCCGACTAACCAGATTGACTTATTGTCATCCGATATACATATTTCACCCAAATCCCGATCGCATCCATATTTTGGATGCTTATAAAAAGTTGTTTTGACAATCTGAAATCTAATGCATTGATTGCTAATACAATAAAAATGTAATTAACCATGAAAATGATATTATGAAAAGCCTGAAAATCAAATGAAATAATTCTATTGGTCTAGCCCATAACAAGTATTCTTGTGACCAGTTTTGTTAGATCGATACTCCCTCTGTCCACGAATTAGGAGTCCCGTTTTTTCATTTCAGTCCGTCCGCGAATACGAGTCTCGATTCACTTTTACCATAAATGGTATAGGGTCTCACCTTCGACTAACTCATTTCACTTACATTTCATTTAAATCTTATATATACATATGAGACTCATGTTCCACTAACTTTATTCCACTCACTTCTCTTAACATTTTTCTTAAAACCCGTATCGCCAAGAAATGAGACTCCTAATGGCGGACGAAGGGAGTACCTCTTTATTAAATATATGTATTATTTTTATATTTAAATAATTTAAGATATGTTTTCATGCGTCCGTGTATATATGCTCGTCTTTATAGAAGACTTATACTACTCCCTCCGTCCCACTTTAGGATTCCCGGTTGAGTTCAACACGAGTTTTGAGAAATATAAAGGAAAGTTGGTGAAAAAAGATAGTGGAATGTGGTTCCTACTTTTATATATTAGTTTTATAATAAAATGTGAGTGGAAAAAGGTGAATGGAATGTGGGGCCTATTACCAATTATGGAATATTCCAACCGGGACTCTTAAAGTGGGACACTAAACTGAGACTCCTAAAGTGGGACGGAGGGAGTATAAGTCAATGCACGTATCAATTATAAAAATGGCCTGAGACAGAAAAAGGGACACATTCCAAAAATATGAAATGAAATTAGCACCATCTCTCTTTCAGTATATTAGGTGCAACACAGACAAATTCCGTAACAATAGTCATAGAATGAAAGATGACTTGTTTTTGTTCCCATGAAAAGTCTTATCTTCATACTATAAATCAGTGGTAAAGAGCAAGTTGCAATCAATCCCTTCAAAGTTCACCCTTTATCAAGAATCCTCACATCCTCATCATCCGACTGTATTCGAAAATGCCACTTGACGACATGAAGTTGGTAAAGCAGCTCGAGGGGACAATGAGCATAGACGTTGAGTTTCGCAGCAGGTGGCAGAACAAGGATCTCAGTGACAAATCATTGAGAGGGAAGAATGCAGAAGAAATACTAAACCAGTTCCATCAAGATTCTAAAGCAAAAGTCGAGAAGTTCGTTACTAATTCCAAATACTGCCTAGTGCAAAACCGAGCATACTTGATAGGGACCTAATATTCTATTTTATTCCGAAAGGGAGCTGATATTCTCTCCGTATATGTATTTAGTTTATTTATGTTTTGGTATTATTTATTTATTATGATTTTATTTACTTTCCATAGTGGTTAGGATTTGATTTGCTTTTGATTTGTTTTCCTAGTTTATAGAGATTTTTTTGTACCACACATATTATAAATATGTGTGGAGTCTTTTATTATTATTATCAAGCAGAATGAAGAATTAAATTATTAATCTCGTTCTCTCCATCGGTTCTCCCTCTTGGAGAAACCGCCAATCTCTCCAAATCTCTACAAAGTCACGTTTTCCTCTTCTTCAATATTTTCTCTTCCATAGGAATTAACCTCACGTTAATTCCTATCAAATTGGTGCTTTCATTAGGTTCTCATCCTCCTATTGATTTCTACCACCATGTCCGTCTTGCTGTCATACTCTCATCCAGACTCTCCTCCTCGATTTTCTAGCGTTAACCCCGTAAGATGGATTTTGGATATTCAAGAATATTTTGATTATCACTTGTTTTCTGATGCTGACCGTCTATTTTTTGTGAGGTTGTTTTTTGACCATCCAGCATCCGTATGGCTCCACGAGTATCGACGCTCGAATCCTAATTGCTCATGGCAAGAATTTCTAGATGCTGTTTATCATAATTTTGATGAGGATGCCATTTATTTCGCCGAGACGAATAAACTTCTCAACAAAAATATAGAGGGAGTGACATATTTAGCTAAAAAGGAGGCTATGGCTAAAAAGGAGGCCACATCTGATTATGTCATCAAGCCTGTTGCAACAAAGGATGATGAGCCAACAACAAATGTCAAGTTTGATCCCATCATCGAAGAGATGGTAAAAATTGATGACGAATCGCCTCAAAAGCTGGATGCGTCAATGGTTTTGGTGGAAACCAAATTTCCTCCAAAATCCCATAGCCCAAAAATCAATGTTGTCATCATTGGTTATGTCACTGAAGTCGCGGAAGAGATCTCATTGATTCACTTGGATTTTACATGATTTTAGAGAGTAGTTTTACTTGGTTTTGATCATATATTGTGTACTTTGAGATATGGTTATAGCTACTTCTCTATTATGTGGTATTTTGACCATTTTGTGAAGAATGTGTAGAAAAATGTACAAAATATGTGGATGTGCAGCTGCTAAATGTTCGAGACAGCTTATCTGGAGATTTTGAAGTCTGATTCGCATGTAATGCATATCATTTTCTTCGTCTTCGAAAGAGCTTCGTGTGGATATCTTAAATGTCTCAATCGGAGTTCGGTAGAAGAAGTTATGGCCATTTTACCAAGACTGCGCAGAGCAATGACATAGCTGGCGACCCGCCAGGTTCGCATGCAAACGAACCTGGCGACCCGCCAGCAAAAGGCGAAAAAAACGCCATAAGCAGCTGGCGACTCGCCAGCTTCAACGCACACCCAACCTGGCGACCCGCCAGCTTCGTCGGACAGCTTATTTCAGGCCCAAAGTCAAACCTAGGTATATATATGCCTAGGAAACGCCTCCAAACACAACTTACACGCCTTCAACCCCAAAAATACTACTTTTTCACCTAGGAAGAAGAGAAGAACGAGCAGAGGACGAGTATTCATCGCAAGATTGAAGACGAGACCTCCAATCCGCCCATCCAATTCTAGGAGTTTCTACCTTTAGTTTATTCTTGTTTAAACAATGTTTTTGAATACTTCTTTAAATATTTCTTTGACTTTTGTGATGAACATGAGTAGCTAAATCTTTCGTAGAGTTCTACGGGGGAGATACAATGATTTTTATGTTTAATTGATTTCCTTTTTCTATGCCTTGGCTCATGTGGTTATTTTGATTTCTTCTGCGCTTATACATTTATTTGATTGATCACCTTATAAATGCATGTGGATTTTACTACAAGAACTGAGAAGTGAGTAGTTTAATTTGAAAGAGAAGAAATTGACGTCTTTGCCAATATAATCGAGAGATTTGAGCCTTTGAATGAAGCTAAGTATCTTAGGAGCTATTAGGAGTTGTTGCCTCAGTTTTAGGAAGGAGACTTCGGTTCTAGGGAGCAATCTACAAATTATATGCTTTGAGAAAAGATATAGTTTTACCTTAGTAATAGCTTAATAACTCTTGAGACCCTTTGTTGGCATAGTTAGGAAGTTAGTTGAGCATAGGATACTTGTTATCGATCCCGTAGGATTCTACCTTCTCATCCTTGATCTACATCCGTTTTCTTATTTGCTTTTAGTTCTCTAGTTAAAGATTATTTTTCTGACTTCCACCTTGAGGGCAAGGTGGTTTTCAACAGTGGGAGAGTTGATAAGGACCTAATATTCTATTTTATTCCGAAAGGGAGTTGATATTCTCTCCGTATATGTATTTAGTTTATTTATGTTTTGGTATTATTTAGTTATTATGATTTTATTTACTTTCCATAGTGGTTAGGATTTGATTTGCTTTTGATTTGTTTTTCTAGTTTATAGAGATCTTTTTGTACCACACATAATATAAATATGTGTGGAGTCTTTTATTATTATTGTGGAGTCTTTTATTATTATCAAGCAGAATGAAGAATTAAATTATTAATCTCGTTCTCTCCATCGGTTCTCCCTCTTGGAGAAACCGCCTATCTCTCCAAATCTCTACAAAGTCACGTTGTTTTCCTCTTCTTCAATATTTTCTCTTCCATAGGAATTAACCTCACGTTAATTCCTATCAATACTGGACCCCGGAGGCCATTGCAGACAACGCAACGTACAAGGATGAGCAAAACAATTCTGCTCAACCACGGAGGCGACAAAAGTCATGAGCAACTGTTCGAGGCAATATCCATCATGATCGCGGACATACTGGCCGCTTGCCTCACGAATCTACCTCGAGCAATCACCATCAAATGCCATTGAGGAGAGGGAGAAGGGTGTGCGAAAAGCAGCTAAATATCTAGGTGAAACGGAGGAGATCATTGAACTACTACAGCAACGCGAATTTCCTATCCTCGAGGCAGCTTACATCGAAGAATGGCGAGCATTAATCGGACTGGAAGACAGGAACAATCCACATAAACAGGGGAATTGCATTTCCATCAACATTGAGGATTAGTAAAAACAACTCTATCTATGTAATCTAATCTACATCAATTTGGTTTTAGCAGAAACCAAAAGCATCATATCAAAATGTTAGCCTCAATTTAACTAAAAGAACGGCGAACATTGATCGGATCGGAAGAGGACAATCGCATTTCCGTCAACACTGGTTTATCTATATAATCTACTTCAATTTTGTTTTCAGCAGCTATGGCTTAAATTAAAAGCATCATATCAAAATGTGAACCTCAATTAAATGCATTTCGCGTGTTGTGACAAATAGGGCAATTGTGAATCGAGAAACAAAAGAACTTAAATAGACACAGAATTTACGTGGTTCACCAACGTTGTGTTGGCTACGTCCACGGGCAAGAACGGAGAACAAATTGTATTATGACTACGGTTTTCAGATTATGGGTACAGATTGGATCAGTCCAGATCACATAATTATGTGTCATACTCCCATATAAATAGGCACACATAAAATCATATCCTAATTCGGAAACATAATCCTATTCTAATTAGGAAACACAATACTAACATCGAGAATGAATCAAGAGAAGGAAACGTTTGATCTCGCCGGATTCCGTCGATTGCGAACGCAGCTTCTGTCCAATTCGAAACAAACTCGTCGCACAAATTCCAAATGGTTAAAATAATTAATTGGGAATGAGATTACCTCATTACAGAGAGAAATTTGCCAAAAATAAAAAAAGAGACTACCTTTTGTAACATAGTACTACCAAATTAAAAAACAACTATTTAAAAGTTGTCAATTTATATATCTAAATGTGTCCTATAAGCCTATTTCGCAACCTCACAATCAATAAGCTAAATTTTTCTCCTAATTAAGAGCATACATGTGGCAATACTGTAACACCCCGAATTTATAACCTTAATTTTTGAGCCCTAGAATTAATTGTTGATGACGTGGAATCGAGAATGCTTTAATTTCATGAGATGAGTATGTGTTGAAAGTTTGAAAAGTCAAACTATTTGATTTAATGATGTGGCATATGATTTATTTATTGATTATGTGGTAAATTAATTGTTTAAGGATGAGTGAGAATATTAGAGAAAATTTCCATAAATACTATAACCTTATTCCTCATAGTTGGAATTTTCGACCCCTATGATTTTGGAGAAGGAAATTATAATTTTCCGGATTTAATTTAATCCTTGGGATATTTATCCAAATTAAGTTCTAAGAGCCAATTATTTCCTTGTTTAGAGATATAAAAATCGAGCCCCCCTTATTTTCCTAGTGATTTTCGAAAATCACCATATTGGAGAAGGAAGGAATTATTTTATTGATCCCTTATTGATTTCCTTCCATACCTAGAATTTAATTATTCTACTAAATCTTTCCATACCTCAAGAGATCTTGCCATACCTTATTTTAGTTATTATTATAATATTCATTCCCTTATTAAAAAGGCTAAATACACGCCTAATTTCATTCCTCAATGGGAGAATTCTTTTTATTTATTTAATTTTGCTCCATGATATTTTATTCTACTCCGGAAAAATACCAAATGAAATCTTGGCTAATTAGAATCCATGTTTTTCGAAAATTTCATGTCTTGAAAACTTGAGATGTGAATTTAGAATAGCATGATCTAAAGACCTAGATGTGAACTTGATTTATTGAAATAGCATGATGTGAACTTGATCTATGTGACGAGCATGATATTATGTGACATGAAGAAATAGAGATAGAAATTATATGACTTGATTTATGTGACAAGAAGGAATGGAATTTTATGACAAGTATGTGACCTAATTGTGCATGATGAATATGTAAGCATGCTATACGAGTATGGGCCGCAAACCCTACCAGGCTGTGTACACGAGGGGATCGGGAGCCGTCCTAGCTAGTCGGCCGGTCTCGTGGGCGAAAAGCGTGGCCACGCTTTCGTCGCACCATGGAAAGATTGTGATATGTGACTGTGGAATTTGATGAGGAAAATGGGAGATATTTGATTGGCCAATCTATGAAAATATTTTGTGTAACTCGTTGATATTTTCAAATTATAAAACTCGAGTTCACTTGGTAAGGGTGGCATAACTTATAAAATGTTTTGGCAATGAGCTCACTGAGTATTTCAAAATACTCAGCCCTGCATGTGTTTTCCTTATGTGCAGGTTGAACGATGACGAGCGGTGGCGGGTGTTGAGTATGATAATTAATTAAGATGGATATTTGGAATTTCAAGCGTAGTTGTGTCTTCATACATAGCTATTCTTTCTCTTGGTCGTTTTCCGCTGAGTCTTGATACACTTATGTCTATTTCAGATATGTTGCACTCTCCTTTCGAGTTAGAGGCTTTAGACTATCTTGTGGTTATTATCTTGGAAAACTATGTCATACTCTTGACATTGTTGAACGTCATTTATTACACCTCCCTATTCTTATTCGAGTTTCGAGGTTAAGTTATTGCTTTAAACACTCTGATAGTTCTTTCTAATCTTTTGGTCAACACTCTTTAACTGAAACCCTAGCCTTCGTTCTTTTCTTGAGTCCGTTTTGGTAGCAGTCGCCGCATTTATTGTACCCTAGGAGAGCGGGCTGTTACCCACTATTTAAGGTCATGCAAATAAGTTGGTGATTTTAGGGACTATAGATAGAAATCCGATGCTCGTCCTTACTCGAGCCGCAGCCACCACTGCATCGTGATCGCCTCCAAACTCGTCTCCTCCATCTCCATCTCCATCTGCACTGCGCCCGGACTCATCACCTATCTCCTGGAGCATCACGCTCCGCCATTCCTCAACATACGCAGCAGCAGCCGCATTCAATCCAGCTGGCAGACCGCGATTGGCTGAACTAGTGAGAATCTCTTCACTTCTCCCCAACAGAATAGCAGCCTGCCGCACGCTCCTCTCTCTCTCCTCAATCCCTTTCTGGTGACACTTGCTCTCTATCACCCGCCCTAAATTGGTGAAACACGCCGCCAAAATGTCCGCAATCATCCTACTCAACCGATCAAACAACTCCTCCCCATCCCAGCCGTTCAAAATCGCGGTGCTGCTGATCCTGTACATCGAGTTCGCCGCGATGATGCTCGGCTCCCAGTTCGCAGGGTTGAACATAGGGCATTCCGGCACGTCTGTTTTCAAAACAGACGCCACCGTTTTGCCCTCACGCGCTAGCCTCTCCAGCGCGTGTTTACTGGTTGAACTGTTTGCACCGATCTCAGCTAGGTCGATTTCTTGCCATTTTCGAAACAGATCGACTCTCAGCCACAAGTCAGCAGCTTTCCTTGCATTCTTCCACTCTTCGCCGCTGTAAAAGCTCTCTTCCACACTCTTCACCAAGAGAAGGCCATCGCTTACAACTTTCACGATCTGATCGACCTTGCTTTTTTCGACACGAGGCAGCGCGACAGCAATGGATGCCAGCGTGAACACAGCAAGAGACCAGCAGTACTTCGGGTCCTTCCCGTGTATGCTTTCAACGTCAAGGCTGTCGAATTCCGCCACGCCTCTGAAGGTCGAATCGTGAGTAAATTCGATTAGGTGCGTAGGCTTCTTCCTTCTAGAATCTTCTAGAACTGTATCCACCTGCTTCGGGATGCTCCGAAGCATGTAGTCCGGCAAATCCGCCTCCCCCTCGAGGCGGAGAAAATGAGGCCTCACGTTCGGTAAATATTCGCAGACGGAAACCGCCGTCATCTTCTGGATAACGCAGCGTGAGATTACTAAAACCAGCTTGTTGAACAGAACAATGGAGATCTGAGCTTTGATAACTACACATACAATGAATTTTCTCAAGTTGTAGAGAAATCTTCTGCTTCTTTGGTGCTTAATCAGTGGATGAATTGGAGAATCCTGGCAGTCTAGAAGCTTCCGAATCCAGTAATCCTCGACTGTGAATTGGATCCTGAAGCTTCTATGATCAGAGCATCCGAATCGGACGGCCGTGAACCATCGGAGTGAAGTCAAGATCGTGCCGAAAATCACTCCGATGGTCTGCACTAGTAGAATCCATTCCGTGGAGCAGCGGTAGCTGGAGCGGGTCTGGCTGCGGCTATTATGCGCCACCACAGTGCGCACAATAACCTCAGCCAGGATAATGTAACGACCCGCCCATTTAGGGTATAATAAATGCGGCGTTCGTTAACTAGGTAGACATAAATGCAACAAATATCAAAGACTAGGGTTTCATTTTAAAAGGGATTTTGACCAGAGCATTTAAAGAAACAGTTAAGTAGAGATAAAATAGTGCCTTAGCAAAAGAACTTTCATAAAAGATCATCGTACCAAAAACTTATCAATATTTTCCCAAAAATCTTCTCAAACATTTCCCAAAAATAAATATTTCTAACTGTTCATCATCCAAAACATACCCACAAACGTAAAAGTATTTATCCCAAACAAAGATCATAAGTTTTCATAAAAATATAGCGGAAGCGACCAAGAAAGAAGTGAGGCTATGTATGAAGACACAACGACACTTTAAGTACCAACATTTCATCATTTTTATATTTCCTTGCTCAACACCGCCGCCGCTCGTCACTGCTCAACCTGCACATAAGGAAAACACATGCAGGGCTGAGTACGATAATTCATACTCAATGGGCTCATTGCCGAAAACAGTTTTATCACAAATATAGTAGTTATCATGCCATTTTCAGATGTCCATCGGGGTTTTAACTTTAGAAAGACCCGAGGCATCAAAATATCTTTCTTTCTCAAATATCACGGTCGCGCAACCATTTTTCTCATCGACGTTTACCATATCCTCATTCTACATGACAAGGAATGCGGCCGCAATCCAGGTCACTAGACCGGCCAACCCGTACGCTGACACTCGGTCTAACATTGGTGTACACTAACCCAAGTAGAGTTTGCGGCTCTACAAGGATCCGAATTCGATTATAACAATAGTGGCATAGCCACGAGGGATAGGCACGACAAAACAAATCAAGGCATGATAACACATCTTTCATTCTCATCAATATCATTTTAGGACAATGTCCTTATTTTAAAAGAAAGCCCACCTCGTAGGTTTAGCTCGATAGATTTCTCTTCTCCTCGTTTATCACGCTGAGAGCGCGTAGTATCACCTTTAAATTAGGCGTATCACAAATCAGTTTCAATCATGGATTTTAAATCATGCATGATCTCTCATTTTCCCTTTTTCCCATCGATTATTTTCAAAATCATAATATCAAAATCAAAGTATGATCAACATACTATTTTCATTCACATAATCATTCCAAAATCATCAATAATTCGTATCACACATGAGTGTTCCACATACACAACACATGCACACGATCACAACACATGTGCACGCCGATCGAGGCATGCACACACACACACGATCACACACACACACACATATTTCACACACATCCATGTATTCCCAAAATTCACCGATTAAAACCCCTTTCACTCGTTCTAGATGCATGTGGATTCAAGAATCACCGATTAATCGGTAGAAGAAGAAGAGATCAATAATTAAAGTACCTTTTTCACAAAAACGAACGGTAGAAACGATGAACTAGACTTGATTCTTCAATAAACTCTTGAATTTGACTTGAATTCTTCTCAATTGATGAAGAAATCTTGAAGAAACTTGAAGAAAATATGGAGAGAGTGGGGAGAAGATTTTCGAAAATTATGAGGAGTGGGGCGCCGGTTTTGAGTGTGCTAGGGTTAGGGTTTTCTTCCCTATTTATAGAGTCACAAATAATATCCCCAATAATTAATTAAATCAAGATATTGGGAGATATGGTTGTTGTGTGAGGGCCGAAAATTTGGAGTTTGTTAGGGGCTGATTTTCGAATTTTAGGCTATTAATTTAGCCTATGATTTAATTCAAATATTTCACGGAGTAGAATAATATATCACGGAGCAAGAATAAAATAAAATACTCCCCAATTAAATAGGAGAAGTGGCGTGATTTTCCAATCTTCCAACAAGGAATAAATTCAAATCCTAATTTAATTAGGATATGGCAAGATATGGTAGATATATCAAGATATGCTAGGATATTTTAGCATATTTATATTTATTCATGGAATAGAATAAATAAGGGATCAATAAAATAATCAAAATAAATCCTTTCCTCAATATAATGAGATTTTCGAAAATCTCAAGGAAAATCAATATATATATTTCGAAAATTCCATGTAGGAATTAGAATATTTGGACTTTGGATTTAATTTGGATAATTATCCCAACAAATAATTAAATCCAAGAATAATAATATTTCTTCTCCAATAAATGAAGAGGCCGAAAATTCCACATGCCAATTAATAATATTCCTATTATTTTTCTCACTCATCCCTTAGGAAAATAAATAATAATTCTCCCACAATTATATTTCTCCACCTCAAATATTCACATATTCAAAATCATCTCCTTTTCACTTTCACTTCATTTTCTCATCACATTGACCTTTCAACGGCCACGTCATTTTTCCACATCTTTGACTATTCAATAGCCACGTCAACATTTCAACAAGTTGACTATTCAACTCAATTAATATCCACATACGCAATTAGGTCACATAGACACTATGCAATTAATCAATCATCAAATAATTCACATATCATAGCATTTAAGGCATTTAATGCAAAAATTTTCGTGGTTCCTCCAGAGCACTTTCACGCTAGCAATGGATTTATTTCTCAAATTCTGAACCTTCCGGTCCAAGATCATTTGGGGTTTCTCTTCATAGCTCAAGTCGGAATTCAACGCGACTTCTTCGTAATGGATCACATGCTTTGGATCAAACACATATTTTCGCAACTGCGATACATGAAAGACGTTGTGCACATTTGCAAGACTTGGCGGTAAAGCCAATCGATAGGCTACGGGTCCTATTCCTTCTAGAATCTCGTAAGGCCCGATAAAACGTGGTTTCAACTTTCCTTTAACACCAAAACGTGTTATCCCTTTCGACGGGGACACTTTAAGAAAGACTTTATCACCAATTTGGAATTGTAAGTCAGTTCGTCGGACGTCAGCGTATGACTTTTGTCTATCCTGAGCTTCCTTTATCCTCGCACGAATTTGTCGAACGATTTCTATCATTTCTTCGACTGCATCGGGTCCTAGCACCCGTCGCTCGCCAACTTCATCCCAGTAGAGCGGCGATCTACATTTTCTCCCATATAAGGCTTCATAAGGCGCCATGTTGATTGTTGCTTGGAAGCTGTTATTATACGCAAATTCGATTAGCGGTAGTACGGTCTCCCAACTTCCACCGCGGTCGAGTATTACGGCTCTTAACATATCCTCGAGAGTTTGAATCGTCCTCTCGGATTGCCCATCCGATTGTGGGTGAAATGCCGTGCTGAAATTCAATTGCGTTCCCAACTCGCGCTGTAGACTAATCCAAAATTTCGATGTGAACTTCGGGTCACGATCGGACGTAATTGTCTTTGGAATTCCGTGCAATCGCACAATCTCCTTTATGTAGATACGAGCCAACTTGCTCGATCCATGAGTTACCGGAATCGGTATGAAATGCGCACTCTTCGTGAGTCGATCTATAATCACCCAAATTGCGGTATTCCCACTTAGGGTCTTTGGCAAGGCCGTCACAAAATCCATGGCGATATGCTCCCATTTCCACTCGGGTATCTCCAGTGGTTGTAATTTTCCATGCGGTCGTTGATGTAGTGCCTTCACCTGTTGGCAGGCTAAGCAACGTTCCACAAATGCTGCGATATCTCGCTTCATTCCATTCCACCAAAAGGACTTTTTCAAGTCTTGGTACATCTTCGTACTTCCAGGGTGAGCAGTGTATGGAGTTTCATGAGCTTCACTCATAATCTCGTTCTTGAGTTCCTCGTTGTTTGGCACACACAACCTTCCTTCAAAGGTGAGGGCGTTGTCGGACTCCTCACTAAATTTTCCGGATTCACCGGTTCTCACTTCAACTCGGATTTCCTCGAGTTCCGCATCCATTCGTTGCGCTGCAACGATTCTCGTCTTCAGATCTGGTTTAACCACCAAAGTGGCAATTCTTTCTTCCACTGTTTCGGGTGCTCTTATCACTTCTAATCGCATTTTGCTAAATTCTCTTATCAAGCTCTCCTCTTCCGTTAGGAAGGTAGCTATTTGCGAATGATCTCTTCGGCTCAAAGCATCTGCCACTACATTTGCTTTGCCGGGGTGGTAGTTGATACCACAATCGTAATCTTTCACTAGTTCGAGCCATCTTCGTTGTCGCATATTCAAGTCTCTCTGCTCGAAGAAATACTTTAAGCTCTTGTGGTCCGTAAAGATTTCACATCTCACTCCGTAGAGATGATGCCTCCAAATCTTTAGGGCATGTACCACTGCTGCTAACTCCAAATCGTGTGTTGGGTAGTTCAACTCGTGTGGTCTTAATTGTCGCGACGCGTAGGCGATCACTTTGTTATTTTGCATCAACACGCATCCTAATCCAACCTTTGAAGCGTCGGTGTAGACTACGTAATTCACTCCAGACTCGGGCACAGCTAACACTGGCGCGGTTGTCAACTTTTCCTTCAAGAGTTGAAAGCTTGCTTCACACTCTGGGGTCCAATTCACTTTGACTCCCTTCTTGAGTTGTTGCGTCATTGGTCTCGCTATCTTGGAGAATCCTTCAATGAATCTTCGGTAGTATCCTGCCAAACCTAGGAAACTCCGAATTTCGTTTGGTGTAGAAGGCGACTTCCATTGTTGTACCGCCTCAACCTTGGCGGGGTCCACTCGAATTCCTTCTGCTGACACAATGTGTCCTAGAAAGTTCACTTCTTTTAGCCAAAATTCACACTTGCTGAATTTGGCGTATAACTTCTCGTTTCTCAAAGTCTCTAAAGCGATCCGTAGATGCTCCTCGTGCTCCTTCTCGTTCTTTGAATAGACTAGCACGTCATCGATGAAGACTAAAACGAATTTATCCAAATACGGATGAAATATCCGATTCATCAAGTCCATGAATACTGCTGGGGCATTCGTTAGGCCAAATGGCATCACCACAAACTCGTAGTGTCCATATCTCGTACGAAATGCAGTCTTCGGTATATCCTCTCTTCGAACTCGTAGTTGATGATATCCGGACCTCAAGTCCATCTTTGAAAAGACTCCTGCTCCTCGAAGTTGATCAAACAAGTCATCTATCCTTGGCAATGGATACTTGTTCTTAAGAGTCAACTTGTTTAGCTCCCTATAATCGATGCACATCCTCATCGATCCGTCCTTCTTCTTCACGAAAAGTACTGGTGCGCCCCATGGCGAAACACTAGGTCTAATGAAACCTAAGTCCATAAGCTCCTGGAGTTGTATCTTTAACTCCTCCAACTCTTTCGGCGCCATTCTGTAGGGTGCCTTGGATACGGGTGCAGCTCCCGGTTCAAGATCAATTGTGAACTCCAATTGCCGATCTGGCGGCGGTCCAGGTAACACTTCCGGAAAAACGTCGGGAAATTCGTTCACAACAGCAACATCTTCCATCCTCTCCTCGTTCTTCTCCTCTCCATGGAGGTAGACAAGATAGGCAGTTCGCCCTTTTCTTATCATTGCAGTCGCCTGAAGTGCGGATATGATGGCGGTTCGCCGGTTCATCGCGATTCCGTGGTATACGGTGGGTTCTCTTCCCGGAGCTTGTAGAGATATTTGTCTCTCTTTACAACGAATCGTCGCAAAGTTCGTTGCCAACCAGTCCATTCCCAAGATTATATCGATATCCTCCAACTTTATGACTCGTAAGTCATGAGCAACTATCTTAAGTTCTCCCATAACAATTTCTACGTTCAAGCACGTTCTAGATATTTCTATCATTCCTCCTACTGGTGAGGACACCATCATTCTACGTTCAGATTCGCTAGTAGGCAAGCTCAAAGTATGCACACATAGTTCAGATATAAACGAGTGCGACGCACCCGTGTCAAACAACACAACAACAGGGGTGTTGAGAATTTCGCCCATACCTGTCAAATTCCCTTTCTCGCGTTCATCTTGCTCTTTCTTCGGCTTCTTTTGCTCCAACGCGAACGCTCTAGCTTGGGGAGGAAGTCTAGGGCGTTGAGGTTGCGATTGTCGCGATGATGAATCGCGATTTCCACCAACTTCATTTTGCGGTGCCCTCGCTGGCTGACGGGATCCCTGATCGTTCTGCCTCGATCCCGATCCTCTTTTGTTGTTCGGACACTCCCTAGAGAAGTGACCGTTTCCTCCGCAAGTGTAGCACTTGACTACATTCTGATATCGGCATTCTCCGAAATGGTACTTAGAGCACACATTGCACTGCGGTGCTCTAGGTCGGTAGTCTCCTCTCTGGCTAGACGTAAGTTGTCCTCCTCCGTGCTGGGATCGATGCTGACTCGACTGGTGTCGCTTTCCATCGTGCGAACTTCTATGTTCATCCCACTTCCGTTTCTCTCTCGAGTAGTGTGGTGGGGGTAACGATGAGGTAGCGGTCTCCTTAGCTTTCTCCTTAGGCATTGCTGCCTCAATATCCAACGCGAGTGCCAAAGCTTTGGCGTAGGTGAGTCTCCCTCGACTAGCCAATGACATCTTTATCTCGGACCTTAGTCCCTCACGGAACTTGTCCGACAGCTTCTCGTCTGTGTCAACTTGTTCGGGGGCGTATCGGGTCATGCTGTTGAGCGCTCGATCATACTCGGTCACCGTCATGCGTCCTTGCGTCAGATTGTTGAACTCGGAGGCCTTCGCTTTCCGATAGCTTTTCGGCACATACTTGTTGTACAGCTCGGTCTTGAAATCGTTCCACGTCATTGCTTCCACTTGGCCTTGTGTCAAGGTCTTTATTCTCGTATCCCACCAAAAGTCGGCTGCTTCAGTCAGCTGATGAGTAACGCAACTCATTCGTTCTCTATCATTGCATCCCAAGATGGCGAAGATACGCTCTATCGCGCGGATCCAAGATTCGGCTTTTGCTGGTTCTCCAAGTCCATCAAACACTGGCGGTTTCTGTTCCAAGAACAGCTTTACTACTTCCCTATTAACCGGGGGTGGGGGAGGCGGTGGTGCCGGAATCGACTGCGTCACACTTTCCTCACTCGAAGGTGGAGGCGTTGGTTGACGGTTTCGGCGTCTTGGCGGCATTCTGATTTATCAACACACGAAATATTTCCATGATTCCAACAATTGTTACGTGGTATAGTTGAATAACAAGGTTCATGGGTCAATTGTCTTAGAGTATATGGCCAAGCACAAGATATCAAATATTCGTCACGTAGACGGATTCCAAAGAGTAGTGTCAATCATGACTACAAAAATTGGTTGCATCAAGGTCAATCAAAAGTTCAATGTTTCATATCATCAAGGTAATGGCATTTATGAGACAGTTGTACAATTTCAAGTGGCAAGTACTGGGCATCATAAGGTATTCAAAAGTGGTGATATTATAATAGGCATGATGTGATGACATAGTGATAGATAATTTGTACCATGTACGAAAGGCAATCCATTGAAGCAAAATAATATCTCCCCATGGCATATATAAAAAAAAAACGTTGCCTCATAGAGGACTTAGTATCAAAAGCAGCAGAAACAAAGAGTAGCAAAAATTGTAAGGTAGGGAAAATCAACAATCAATCCAAAAACATGGGGGAAAGCCAAAACAAATATCCCACGACCATCACTTCTAGTCGATGTCGTTCATGTTCTCCTCGGGATCATCGTCCTCATCCATCTCCAAAGCAGGTCCTTCCTCGTCCGGTCCCTCATTCTCGCCATATTCATCAACATCCGGCGGTGGCGGGGTGATCGCACGCATATCTCCCACGTTCTCGTGGATAACCAAAGGATGAGCCACATTAGCCTTAAGCCTTGGCCTATTAGGGACACGGTCCACGTGCGGCTCCTTATCGCGTCGATACCTCCATCGGCGAGCTTGGCCTGGCGGATACTTGTGCGCCGGGGGACTAAGCGGCGGTCCATCCCTAGCAAGTGCCATGGCTGGGAGTAGCACTCCAATCAGCCCGATTATATCGCCTCGCGGCTTGTATTCCGGCGGACTAAACCATGTATATGGCAATGCAGCTTGGGCAGTCCATTCGCTCCAAGGACTCGGCAGAGTGTGGATCAGTCTAGAGATCCCCGCGTGATGGGTAACCCCTCCATACGCGTACGCATCCATCCACCGGTCGTAGAACTCGGTGACATAGGTAAGGAGAAAGGACTTGCCGTCCCACTCGAACTCTTGATAGGTTTCCACGGGGAAAACCTTATTCTTAGCATAGCGATCGCGCATCGGTGCGTAGTAATGATTAGGCATCTACAAAAGAAATCTCAGCATCAGAACAAGGATCGAAGAAATATCAATAGTGTATAGGATTTCAAACTGATGCTGAGAGTACGATGGATATATATATATATGTGTGTATGCGTCGAACGACGAAAGTGTGGAGATAATATCATATCAAGAAATAACGGAATCTCTTTTCCGTGCCAAAAGGTGTGTATATATATATTTTCGCGTCTCAACGCTTCGTAATTCGTTCTCATATATCGCTCGCCTCGTATTCGGCGTTTGGTATCTCCAAGTTCGATATTATCACAAAATTTTCATTCGCGACACGTCTTACAACTAAGTATAGCAGCGTGCTCAAGTTCATTCTCATAGATGTCGTTCATCACATATCACGCAAATCACAATCACATAGAATTTTCATAGAGTTTTATTGTTCAACTCATAACAATCTCATCATATACTCAATTTCATAGCAACATTTATTTTGCATAATCACATTTTGCAATTTCTCATGCAAGCATAATCATCATGATTTTCCAAATATATCAACAATCTCCCATTCGCTTCAACTTTCATATAATTCATAATTCATATCAATATTCAAGAGATACTTGTTACCTCTTTCTTCGTGGTTGAGCGGAGACGAGTTGCGGTGTTGAGTCTTCGACGATTATCCATTAATCAATTTATACAACTTTCAAATTTTATTTCAATAAGACTCTTGGGTCCAGAGCGGAAAGAACTGAGGCTCTGATACCAACTGTAACGACCCGCCCATTTAGGGTATAATAAATGCGGCGTTCGTTAACTAGGTAGACATAAAAGCAACAAATATCCAAGACTAGGGTTTCATTTTAAAAGGGATTTTGACCAGAGCATTTAAAGAA
>NW_025952542.1:0-7927 GCF_023119035.1 Salvia hispanica | reverse complement strand
GTTCTTTTCAATTTCGTAATCTCTCTCCCCGTCCTTTATTTTCAAGTCTTATTAATTAACACTAGTCTTCTACTTCGTTATTATTTTTATCTGCTTTGTTAATTTCTATATATTTGTTGGTTATACTTCTTTATCTAAATTTCATTTTTTGCTTTAAGTATTAAATTCTTTGTAAGCCATTAATTTACGAGTCAAAATGTTTATTTTCAACAGGTCGTGAGGATTTTTTTTTGATGATTGATTTTTGTATTATAATAAAACTTTTGATGTTTGATTGTCACTTGAGAGTGAGGTTTGAAAAACAAAGTTTACCCGTGTTTTTCTTGTTCGATTTCTGCAAGTAGTATCGATAATCGGTTTAGGGTATTAAATACTCCATCAGTCCAGATAATTGATCCAAAGATTCCATTTGATAGTTCCAATTTGTCACTTCACTTTACTATTTTTGGTAGTGAACTGCTATTCCATACTGCATTCTCCACATCCATTAACTTTTTCAACTCACTTTCCATTAAGTTTCTTAAAACCAGCTTACAAGTTCTAATTATCCGATGGATGAGATATATGATAAATTTTAACTAATAGTAGTTATTGTGTTGTAGCCTTGTATTTATACAAAGAAGATCACCTTATTCGCAATTTAATGATGACTAGATATCATATGAGAATAAGGTGGAGTATAAATGTACTTCCGTTTCATTATATTTGATCATTTCCCTGTTTTACGTATTTGAGTCATTTTATCATTTCTGGAAAGTTTCTTCATAGTTGGTCATTTCATTATATAATAACTTTTTTCTCTTTCTTACTTTACTCTCACTTTATAATTTTTCTATTTTATCCACTTTATAATTATTCTCTCTACCTTTTCCCCTCTCTTAATTTTTTATCTATTTATTTAACACACCCACATTACTTTCTAAGCTAAGTCTTTGAAAAGTTTACATCAATTATAGTGCAAGGGAGGTAGTAATTAAGTTTGTATTGAGATAATATAGATTATTATATCACTTTTTAGTATTAATTTTATGTATACCTAAAATATCCTTTATGACATAAATGAGAAAATGTATTTGTTTAGAGGACGTTTTGGGAAGAAAATTATCATCAAAAATGTGATTTATAGTACCAAAAGCGATATAAAATAAATATCGAAGCATATCGTGCAAAGTGAAAGATCGATACATTTATGTAATAACGACTCTTTTAAATAAGCACCATTCTTGTTGACACGTTAGCATGTCGTTTGATTTATACTTCGTGGTAATTTTTTATAGGTTGAAGAAACATGACAACTTCTGCACTTCCAAGGTTTGTTGTGCTAAATGTCCCAAAAGCTGCCACAAACACTTACGTATGTCGCAAGGACGACGGCCTTGTCATTGATGGAGGCGACAGCACGTTCAGCCCGCTGGTCAAGATCGAAATCGAGCGTGCAACGGTTGACAACAAATACATTCACCTCCGATTTTCTCACTAACAACAAATATTGGCAGAAAAACGCAGACGGCAACTCCATCGTTGCTATATCAAACAAGCCAGAAGAGAACACAATGAAGCCGTCGTGACGCTCTTCGAGTCGAGCCTACAATCAGATGAGCTCCACTTGACTCACGTCAAGACCGGCTGGCGCGTCATGATAAACAATTTTACCAAGGCTTTCTACGTCAACAAAAATAGCATCGGTGCGCCCCTTAGGTTTGTGGATTGGGACAGGTTGGTTAAATGCCCCAACACGTCGCTTTCAAAGGATACAACGGGGAATATCTCAAAGCGTATCACCATGAAGACCTTAATTACCTCCAATTCGGATCCGACGATCCAATCAGTACCTTATCCGGCACAAGGTCTCGCTAATGTAGCGACGACCATGTTCGGATGTAGTCTGATTACTGGGGTTTGTTCTGGCGGAATGGGCAACTGGATATTCGCAGATAGCGACGACATCACAGCCAACAACAAAGACACTCTCTTCTGGCCAATCAAAATCGACAAAAATACTATCGCACTCAGAAGCGCAAGAAACAACCACTTCTGCAAGCGCCTCAGCACCGAGGGGAAGATTAGTTGCCTTAATGCCGCAGAGTCCAACTGGAGAGGCGAGACGAGTGGAAGTCCAGGAGCTGGTGCGGAGAGGGAGATCTACAACGTGAGGTATCGGATGGAGGATGCCAGGATATCCGGGGAGATGCCTTTTTGGCGGGAAAGGCTAAACTCACCAACGACACAGAGCAAGATAATATGATGAATGTGTCCATAAGTTATCAAGACGAGAAATCTTACTCTTTTAGCCGGGGCTTCTCGCTGACAGTAGGGGTGAAGACCAACATCAGAGCATAGTTGCCTTTCATTGCAGATGGAAAGGTTGAAGTGTCTTCACAGGTAAGTGGGTCGTTGCAGTGGAACAAAACCACCAAGACTTGGACAACAGTTGGGGTTACGGATGCAGTTCCTGTGCCGAGGAGGACTGTGGCTATAGTAGAGTATGTTGGGACAATGGGCACCTGCAATATCCCTTTTTCTTACACTCAGAAAGACCGAGGCTCCACCGAATGGCGAGTTTGCTGAAATTGAGCAGATTGATGGGATTTACGAGGAGTTAGTTATTACAACTTCAATTTTCATGTCACATCAGTTAAGTCGGTTTGAACGTGGACATAGACATCGATCATGTTTGCTAGCGTTTCATATTATGTGTATAGTGAAATTTAATATCGATGATCGATGTCTTAATAATGATTTGCATATGTATCGATGTAGCTAGATATGTACATAAAGCATATCCATCTCATTCATGAAAAAGGGAGTTAAAACGAATGTGAAGGCCTAATAATAATACAACAGAATAGCAAAAATAGAGAGTCTAATGGTTTTCCGACTTTAAAACTAAAAAAATGGAAATATATCTTTATGATTTATAAAAGTATGGATAATTACAAAGTTCCTTCTTTGAAAATCCCTAACATTTTGAAAACTTTCAATAATATTTTCAAAACTTTTGGTGATGACAAAAATTGTTGTCGTTTTTGGGGTCGATATTCTCATATTAAGTAGAAGCCCCTTTAAAGTTTATACCCCGATAAACATTATAAACCGAGCAACAAGCATCTCCTAAAATTCAAGCTAATGTGCTAGAGTATTATACAAATGAGAAAATAAATATTTTATGGAGTGTTGGTTCCTTTAATTATCTAAAAATCATCCCAGGTTAGTTTGGGATTATTTTAGTTGGAGGAGGGAGGTTATATAATTATCTGACCTATGACTCTATCCATCTAGGATATGCCTTACTATCTGGGAAGTTGGGGGGTAATCTTTGAAAAACTGATCATTTTCTGAGATTTTGTCTTGTCAATTTGAAACCAATTGTGATGTTTTTTCATCTGACCTCATCCTCATGGGGACAAATTAAGAATGTGAAGAATCAAAAAATTTAAACTCTTTTTCTAGTTAGTATTTTACTTTTATTTTACGTTTTTAATATGGACATTTCCTTCTTTAGTAGGAGTAAAAAAAAAACAAATTTTTTAAAACTTTTTTCTCTCTTATTTTTCATTTTTTTTAATTTTCTACTTTATTACTTTACTCTCTTCATTTTTTATTTTTTTAATTTTCTACTTTATTTTTTTTTATTTAATTCCAACTTTTTTCTTAATCTCTTTTGAAAAAAATGTCCAACTACTATAGAACGGAGAAGTATAAAACCCAAATTAAAAAAGGGAGGTTATAAGAAAATATAAAGTCAAAAGGGTTTTTCTTAAATTATTTTATAATTTAATAAATTGGGCATTTAAAATGGGGTCCCGGATACGACCCAATTTTCAAAGTGATACTCATTCATTAAAAATCTGTTTTTCTTTTTGGGTTGTCCTTTTAAAAAAAAACGTTTTAAAATGGAACCTCCTCTCTTTCTTTTCCCCCTCTCTTTCTCTCTTTCTTCTTAATAAAACAAACGAAAATCCGGGGAAAAAATGTTTTTTATTTAGGATAGGGTACTAATACCTAATACAAAACTAATTTTTTTGATACCCAAAAATCCGAATCATATTGGTCCCCAAATTTTTGAATTTATTTTTAGAAATAACTACATACTTTTAAAATACAAAATTTTGTATAAAAATCTTATTGAACTAAGAAATTAACAACCCAACACAATGGCGCATACAAAATTATGGGTCATAACTTGTTTAAATTTCCCCAAAAATTTATTTATATACTATATAAAGATTTCTACTAAAGAAGGAAAAATAGATGTCGGTCCCCCACATTTAATTATTTATAATATAAAAATCTAAATAAATACATAATTTATTAAATCAAAAAAATTAAAAAAAAAATCAGTGATTTGGTTATATCCGTCGGGTTTGGTAACGGATACCCAAAACCCAAAAATCTCACTAGCATCTCGATCTGAAATCCGAAAATTAGTTATCGAATCCAATTACCCGATTTTTGAGTTTGGATTTGGATATGGTATCTAATACTGTACCCATTTTGATCCTAGTTCAATTCATATCAAATGAGTAAATATCTTTATTTAAAATTGAAAAAGGACTATAAATTGAAGCAAAATTAATATTTATGCTGCTAATACGTATCAATTTTTAAACTTGTTTGTAAAAATGATAATAAATAGTTAAAGTGGAGAAATAATAAAGTAAAAAAAAAGAATATATGAAAGATTACAAAACGAAGTCACAAAAGTCAAAGAATTCTTAAAGCGGAAGAGGAGTATAATTTTAAATCAATTGTAAAGACATTCATGTAAATTCTTTGAGAACTAGCTATATAAGTAGATGTAAATTATTAATGTAACAATTTATCATTAAATGGAAAATTGTGAAAACATAAGTTATGATCTATTATTATTGTGGTTGTTATAAAATTATTATTGGGTGTAATAAGAAAAAGAAAGAAGAAGCCCTAAGAGAATTACTCCATCAATTTCTACATCGTTACGTATATCCTTCTCCCTCACCCTGAACCCACCGCGTACTTCTCCAAAGCCGGCAACAGCCTAAGTACCTTTGTAGCCGGTAGTAAGTGGCCCTTCCACGGTTGGGCGTTCTTTTTGCGATGCATACGCCCCGTCTTTCCGAGCATCCCGGAGTCGGCCCTTCCAGGCCAACCCAGGGCTAATTGCGTCCCTGGCGAAGAGTAGTGCTCCCAATATCTCTCCCCACGCCGACAGAATTCTTCGGGCACTCGTTCGCAGTCGCCCTCGCCGTGCGATACTCATCGAACATGTCGGCGGACCCCCCATATGCCAGTGCGGATGGCAACGGTGCATTCGTGGGGCGATAGTCGGGCTTCCCTCCGGTCTCGTGGGCCGGAACTCCGGGGTAACGTGGACAACGCGTTAACATGCGAGGAAGAGGCGGCGTCGAACCGGCGACGAAATACATCGCTGGATAAGATAGTTCTCCGCGAAATAATCGTGACACCCGATCGTTGCCTGTGTGGTTGCGAGGATGTATGGGCGCCGGGGGGTTGGCCGTTGGGGGTGGGCTGTCCCATTCGGCGTTTCTCGGCTTTGTATCGGGGGAGATATAGTTGTTGATTGGGTTGTTGGCGAAACCCGTACATCCCACTCCGTTGGAGCGGGAGACTCTTCTTCGGAAGAAGAATGTGATATTTCTCGTCGGATGAGCACGAGGCGATGAATCGGGAACTCGTTTAATAAAGATGGAGAGAAAAAAGATTGAAAATTGTGTGAATGAGTTTTTGGGTGATGAATGGAGGAAGAGGATGAAATATTTATAGGGGTGGGATAAAATAGCAGTTCCCAAAAAAAAAAAAAAAATTTTAAAAGATTATGCTGAGCGTCGCCCAGCGTTGGGGCGTACGGGGATAATCACAGATATCGCCTCAGGCTATTTATAACATTATCAGCAGATTATCGCCATTTGGGATGAATGCCGGATAGTTTGGATGTCACGTTATATGAGAATCCACCTCGGGTAAGGGGCTTTTTTATCTTTTACTTATCTATTGATAGATGATAGATTGTTCCTCTCTTGCTGTATGAATAAAGTCTCAGTCATTTCATTTTTTTGGGGGCTTAAACCTGCGACCTAGATTTACCCTAAAAATCGCTTAATCGAAGCAAATTACAAACAATTGAAGCGGAAGAACTACCGCTGACATTGTTGAAAACCTTTCATCGAACACTTGCACTGCACTATATTGTGGACCGCCGACGTCGTTTCAGGTTCTGACACTGCACCCCTACTTGCAAACCAACCGTCGGAGATATGGACGCTGAGCTCAAATCCGGATTGCCTGTTCCTGACCAACCTCCTTCTATGGTAATTCGATTATCTCTGCTGTTCAACCGCTGCCATTATCAGAATCAGTTTATCACATTCACGCCTATCGTATTTGACGAATTGTCTCATCACCTTGCATAATTTTCTCCTAGTTCCCATTTGTCACATGTCTTTCTTTTCTTCTTGTAAAATTTAATTTTGTGATCATACTTTTGTTTTTTAGTTGCTACTATTTCAGCTCATGGAACTGAATTTCAATTCAATTTTATTGTGAGGGCCTGCTAGTGTAATTTTGATGATGATATAAACATAATTTATGAAATATATTCATTTTCAACACAATGGTTCCTGTATAGTTACTCCTTTATTGGCGGCTTTACCCAACCATTTGTTTGATGATGGTGATGTACCACGTTTGTTATAATTTGCAAGTTGGGGTATGTTTTCAGTTATGATGCCTTCTCACATTTAATTTCATCAACTCACTGTTTTAGGAATTAAGATCAGTGATATGTTTGGAAGGCGGGTCATAATAATACGGAGTAGTTTCTAATAATTTCTATAGGTTTTCATTTGTGTTTATTAGTTACTCCTTTTTTAACTCATGCTGTATTGTCCATTAACTGAAATTAGATGGTGTAAGAGTTTGGGTGGCATAGTTTTTGACACCTTTTTCATGGAAAGATGTGAACAAGCTAGCCATTTCCCTTGTTCCGTTTCAGTTATATTCAGAGAAGGATGATCCACCAAACATTGATGAGACTAATGATAAGAAGCTAGTCCGGAATATCTGCATCCTCGCCATGTTGATCATGGGAAGACCACCCCCGAGACCATTTGATTGCTTCTTGTGGTGGAGGTGCTTCATCCAAAGCAAGCTGGTAAACTTAGATTCATGGATTATTTGGATGAGGAACAGGGGGTGCTATAACTAGAAAAGCTCATCTATTGGTCTTCAATTCAAAGAATATTCTGTTAATTTAATAGATTCACCAGGCCATGGATTTCTGCAGTGAGGTATCTACAGCAGCTAGGTTGGAGTGATGGTGCACTAGTATTGGTGGATGCAGTGGAAGGTGTCCATATTCAGACCCATGCTGTATTGCGTCAAGCATGGATTGAGAAGTTGACTCCATGTCTGGTTCTGAATAAGGTGGATCGGCTAATATGCAATTAAGGTTGAGTCCCAAAGGAAGCTTATACTAGATTATTGAGAATTATCCCTGAGGGGTTTAAAGGATAGTTAGTGGTTACAAGTCTGAAAAGTACTTATCTGATGTCGATTCCTTGCTTTCAGTTGCTCCATCTGATGATGTAGGTGATGATAATCTCGAGCTTTGGAGGATGATGAAGAGGATACCTTCAACCTCACAAAGGAAATGTTTATTTGCATGTGCCCTTGATGGTTGGGGTTTTGGGATTGCGATTTTTCAGAGATCTATGCTTCTAAACTTGGCGCAAGTGCAGCTACGTTGGAAAGGGCACTGTGGGGACCTCGTTACTACAATCCCAAGACTAAGATGGTTGTGGGAAAGAAAGCTATAAGCAATACTGCAAAGGCAAGGCCTATGTTTGTGCAATTTATTTTGGAGCCATCTGGCAGGTGTATCAGAGTAGTTTGGAAACAGATGGAGATAGAGGATTGATTGGAAGGTTAT
>NW_025952541.1:0-1000 GCF_023119035.1 Salvia hispanica | reverse complement strand
TAGCACATTTGTGATTGATCCTCAAACTGGCAAGGAGGCAGAATTTAACCTTAACCGGAGTTGCATTGATGTTGAGTTGCTACTACTCCGAGCCATCAGCTGTAATAGATATACTCGGCTGCTTGAGATATACAAGGAAGTAGAGAAGAATGTAGAGATTAATAGAACTTCCGGAGATGTCCAAATTAAATTTCATTTGGATGGTTCTGAAACTGAAGATGAAAAGGTACTAACCATCATAATGTTGTACATATGTCTTTATATTTCGTTATAAAATGAGGTTTCTATAGTCAGTAAATACTCCGTCCCACTGAAGATGACCCACTTTCCTTTTTGGTTTGTCCCAACCAAGATGACCCATTACTAAAATTGTAAACACCTTTTATCTCTACTTTATTCCCTCTCTTACTTTACTCTCTCCACTTAACACTCAAAATAAAGCTTCATAAAATCCCGTGCCGCCCAAGGAAGGGGTCATTTTCCTTGGGATGGAGGGAGTATATCTTAATAACTGGACCTACATGTAATCCTGTACTTTTCTGGGAACACTAGATTATGTGTACCGAGAATCCAACCCCTGCCAGAGTGACGTTCAATCATCTAAAATAATGCTCCATAGTCAGCTAAGCAGTTGCTAATTTTGATTTGGGTTGTTATTGCACCACGTTTGAAACTGTTCTTATACATTGATCTCTACTTTCCCCTCAGTTTGGTTCTTATACATTGTTTTTTTTCTTCTAAATATCATTATTATGCACTTTTAAACCATGATTTAATATTTGAATTAACAGATGGATAGTGCATTTGATTCACAGGAACAGGATAAAGAAGAAGTTCTCTATTTGCGTGCCTATGGTTCTTCATTTTTCACTCTCGGAATAAACATAAGGTTTTCCTTCCTTTTCTGTTGCCAATGCCTACCCTCTTTGAATTTTCAACTAGAATATTGACAATATAATATGTCCTGATCAGTTGATTGTTTTTAGTTTGTCTGATTACT
>NW_025952540.1:892-9000 GCF_023119035.1 Salvia hispanica | reverse complement strand
ATTTTCAAGGGAAGACATTGATGCATCAAATATGCGGAGTGAGCACAATAGTTTGAAACATTTATATTGAATAAAAATGGATCCGCCAAGTACATTCATTGTTTTGCTCAACTGCTCCGGCTAGTATTAGTAAATGATATTTTCTCTGTCATATAAAAGATGTATCACTTTCCTTTTTAGTTTGTCCCACGAAAGATATCACATTTCCAATTTTTAAGTTTCCTCTCGCATCAATATAAAAACTATACTTTCTCTCTCCACTTAATGTGTAAAACAAAGCCTCCTAAAATCTCATGTCATCCCACAAGTGTGACATTTTTTTGTGGGACAAAGAGAATATAAAAGAAAATGGTGTTATGAGTAAATTTTTTTAGCATTATCACCATGATTGTCAACACATGTGGAACATTGATGCACTTTTTATTAACACTAAAATTAACTGCAAGTATACAATATAGCAATAGTATAGCCAAAGGATAGTATCAGAATATCGAACACAGAGAATAAGATAACAAAATATCATATAATAAGCGTCATATATCTAGATATATTAAGCTAGACGAAAATAAATAAATGAGAAAATAAAATAAAAGTAAATAATACAAATCAGGCGAAGAAGGGAATTCCAATGAAATTGATTTCACAACTTTAGTGTATCAATGAACAGTTACACATTCAATCTCACAACTACAAGGTAACTAGGATGAGTCACACAACTATTCTCGTATCTTCAGAACTCCCATGGAAGATGAATGAAGTCATTTGTGAATTATGACTAGACTGGAAGCTCTGAAATATATATATATATATATATATATATATATATATATATATATATATAGAGTCTCATTATCCACAAATCCACTCTTAAAGACCGAACCACCGAACCCTATCAAATTAGGGCTTTTAGATCTAGTTTTTTATGGATAAGATACAGAAATTTATAAATTATTTTCGCCTTCATCACGAGCCTATTTTAATTCATCCGAAGGTAAATAAGTCATACTAACATGTTACGAAGATTTAACTTCGTTCCAGAATATATTATTTCATTCTAGTAGGTTTTTACTTCATTCCAGTAGGTTTTTACTTCATTCCAGTACGTAAATGTGGTTTCGCCGTCGCGTGCCGTTCTTTCTCTCTACAATATCTATCACCAACGCCATGACGCTAATATGGTTTAATAAACACATGGAATAATGTAATAAATTATTGGAATGAAGTATGTGTAGAAGCATTTGAAGTCCTACGGGAATGAAGTAAAAATCTTATCTAATGAAGTAATAACGTTTCTAAATGAAGTAATAAACTCACTTGAATAAATTGCATTTTTAAATGTTAATCAAGCAAAAACCCACGTCAATGAATTTGAATGAAGCATATGTTGAATCATTTCAAAATCTATTGGAAGCAAGTAAAAACATGTTGTAGTTTCAAGGTATTACGTACATAATGAAGTAATAAACCTATATAATGAAGTAAAATGGGCTAGTAATGAAGCACAAAAAATTTTCACAGCAGCACATCTCATCAAAAAAACTAGATCTAATGGCCCAGATTTGGTCTCTAGTTCGGTCTTTAAAATTGGTTCGACATTGATCACAACTCGTTTAATAAAAATAGTAAACTTCTAAATACTGTTAAAAGTTTTTTTCTAATAAATTAGATTTATTTTTCACTAGCAATACATTCAGTACTTAAATCACTTTTTTATGTATTTGTTTTCTACTTTACCAATTAAGTATTAAAATTTGTAATATTTTTTCAAAGTATTTATTCGTAGGGCATTCAGCAATGCAGCCGCGCGCGCCTAAGGTGGCCGTCCAGCGCGGCTGCACCGTAGCTCCTCTCTCCAGACAGCCGTGGGGGGTTTTGCCCCATTCTTGGCTGAATCACCTGCGGTTGTTCAAAATTTATCTTCTGTTTTCTATTTTTGTTTTACTTTTCAAATTTTATCTTTTTTTTCACACCCAAACCATTACTCCAATTTGGATACATTAATGTTTTGATTGTACTCGTGCTACTAGTGCTTACTTCTTTCATCCCATAAAAGATTATATCGTTGGACAATGACACGAGATTTTAGGAGATACTCTCTTCTTCCGCGAATAGGATTTTCGTTTTTCCATTTTAGTCCGTCCGCGAATAAGAGTCCCGATTCACTTTTACCATAAATGATACTAATAGGGTCGCACCTTCATCTAACTCATTCCACTCACATTTCATTTAAAACTAATATATACAAGTGAGACCCTTATTCCATTAACTTTTTTTTCACCCACTTTTCTTAACATTTCTTAAAATCTGTGCCACCAAGGAATGAGCCTTCTAATGACGGACGGAGGGAGTATTATTTTGTGTGTTAAGTTGAGAGAGAAAACAATATATTTATATTAATGTGATAGAACTTCTTTTAAAAAAGAAAATGTGACATCTTTTGTGGGACAAACTAAAAAGGAAAGTGTAACATTTATTATGGGACGGAGGGGACGGAGGGAGTACTTTTTACTACCACCCCTAGTATCTCAGACCATCCGCATCCATGTCTCTTAACCGTCTCATCCCTTCACTATTCATGGGCCACATTGTACTTTTCATCATATCTCTTAACTTAGAGACAACACCTGCATCCCTCCATCTCTTGATCATCTCATCCCTTAACTATTCATTCAATTTCATTTTTTATTTTTATTTCCAACAAATTTAATTAATAAAAACACATATTATTAAATAAAAGAAAATTACAATTTAAAATCTTAAAAAAAAAACATAATTAAAATCTTTAGAAAAACATAATTTAAAAAATGGATCCATGAATGTATTAAATTTGGGAGAAAATTAAAATGTTTTGAGATGGAGAATGTAGAGTGTTTGAGTGAGAATAGAGAGTTTTTTTTTATGATGGATAATTTGTGGGAATGATTTGATATTTATAGAAGTGATTGCGGCACAAAAAATAGAAAAAAAAAATTAGAATTTGAAAAAAAATGGCTATAAACGGCTAGTAATTTTTGGGATTTTTTTATAAAATTTTCGATTTTTATTTTAATTTAAAAAAAATAATAAAAAAACATTTTCAAATGATATAAACGACGCTCACTCGGGGGCCAGCGAGTTGGCGTCACGGACGAACGGGAACTCGCCAGCTTGCTCTCCGCGGCGAGCTACGCGATGAGACGGGACGAGATGGGAGGCTTGCATCGCTATCTAGATGCGGTCTCGTCTCTCCAAGATGAGATCGAGCCCGCATCGAGACGCTGTGCATATGCTCTCATTTTTGTTTGTTTAACTTTTTAGAATAATTTCTACACTTAAAATATGAAAGTAGGTGCGGGTTACTAATACGTACGTGTGCACATATATAGGAAGGCTGCCACACCATGCTGCTCTGCTACTGCCACTAGATTCTCACTGTTGCTATCTTTTACTTGCATAACTCACCCTCTTCGTTATAATTTCATTTTTCTCTTTAAAGAGCGTTCACGCTATTTACTGAAAATACTCGACCTCATCCTTAAATGCTTCATAATTCCATTACTAAAATTTTGGGTATAGGCCATAGGCGACTTCTTTTTTCTTTTTAAGCTTGTTGTGGTGAATTGATTAAGTTTGTTATGACAATTATATCAAAAGTGTTTATATTTTTATTTATTTGGCTACTTTTTTTTTTGTTATTGACGACCAAGTTACTCCTTCCGTCCTCGATTAATTGTCACTCTTGTCCATTTTGGTCCGTCCCTCAAGAATTGGCACACTTCATTTTTACCATAAATGATAAGTAGGTCTCACATTCCACTAACTCACTCCACTCACATTTTATTATAAAACCAATCTAAAAAAGTGGGTCTCACATTCCACTAACTTTTTCAACTAACTTTTCTTTACATTTTTTAAAACTCGTGCCCAGTTAAAGAGTGACAATTAATCGGGGATGTGGGGAGTAACATTGTACACATATTCGATCTCCATTGATTTGAACATTAAATAAGGTGAAGAAAAAATAATTCTAGTAACTTCACATCTCCCGTAATTAGTGCTTTCTCAAGGTTTATATTAGAGAAAAGGGAAAATTTCATAAAATTGATCAAACATTAGATCGAATTGTCCAACATTATCTTTCACATTTAATATTGTCATGAAATACCTTTTTGTTTTTGAAGGTGTAATTCCTAGTGAGTTTTTTCATGAAAATGCTATAGAAGTTGAGAGGCTTAGTAGAGTTTGATGAGTTCTTGATTTGATTTGTCACAAAATTGGGATCAAATATGTTTGCACACTCAACGTACAAGAATTTTACTGTATTTCTTTTACCTCCCAACTCGATTTGTAGCTGGAATATACTTGTATATTTGTTGTGCAATGAAATTTCACCACCTATCAACCTAGCTATCCCGAACACTACGAATAGTGAAATAAATAGAGTAAAAACAGTATATTCTTCTTACCATGCTTTAATTTCTTTACTGTTGTAACTAAGTAATTGTGATTAGGATTCAATCATGCAAGTAACTTTTGTATGACTGTTTTCACTAAGTAATAAGTTGTGATTAGGATTCTATCATGCAAGTAACTATATATGTCCCAAAATATTTTCAAGTCAAACAAGAGAAGTAGTGACGCTGAAACTGCCATATTTGAATCTAACAAAATTATACCTTAATGCAACCATAACCGGCTTGACGAGTTATTAGAGGGTTTTGGTTTTGAACTGGTAATCAATAATCCTAGTTCGAGTTTAAAACATGCTTGTTTTATCTATTTTAGCCTATTCCAGCTCTCGCTCGATACTTTTCTATTTTTCCCTTTTTCAATTAAATATAATGAACATGATAATATAAAAATGAAACACGAAAATTAAATGTATAACGCTTAGTAATGAGTAAGAGAAAGAAAGCTTACTTTGATATTAATTTACTTATAGAAAATTTATAAATTTCAAAGTTAAGTAAAAAACTAAATCATAACCTAAATAACTATAAGGCGTGTTCGCTTTTCTATATTTCATTTGAAACAACATGGGTTCTCGTACAACGGTCACCACTGATACAATCCTCATCAATTGATCGATGAATCACGAGGAATCATCTCTTAACACAGCATATGACTTGATAGAACTGGACATATGATCGAATAAATCAGATGAATGTTCACCTAACTTAAATGAATTCAAGAACGTGGATTGGTAGAATGACACCATAAATGAATATGATTATTCGTTTCATAATTTGGATACATTTCTCAATTGACTGAATATTCGAAAGTGAACCTAAGAGCAAAACTCTAATCCGTAGAAGGAAGTCATTTATATAAGAAAAGAATACTATTTTATACTCCCTCCGTTTTTTAAAAATAGCAACTCTTTCCATTTTAGTTTGTTCCTTAAAAATAGCAACTTTCAAACTTTTTATTTTAAGAAATCTTTACACCCCTATACATCAATTTATTTATCATTTATACCACTAATAAAGTGGACTCCATAATCAACTGACATTAATTCCATTTTTTTTCTCTCCCTCTCTTACTTTACTAAATTGTTCATTAAAAACCGTGTCGTTTCAAATGTTTTTATTTTTAAAAAATGGAGAGAGTAGGATATGCAACGACTCATCGGAAGTGCATATGGGTGTGTGCCTTATTTACCTATGGGTTGAAAAAAATGGCAAATTACACTATCAGTATTTATGAAAAATAAATTAAAAAAGAGGAAAGCAAAGAAGAAAGGAGTGTGACTGGGAAATGGAAAACTTATATAAAACCGTTAGGTGATTAGAAAGTGTGTCTATTGTCAAGAAGATAAATGTGTGTTTTAGGCATCAGCACAGCACACAATGCATACGAAACCTACAAATTGATGCAAAAGTTTCATTGACTCATAAATTTAAGGATACAGTTTCATCAAAATCTAAGGATCTATTAGCCATTTTTTTGGGTGTTGAGTTTCACAACAAATACCCTACCTTTTTAGGAGGGCCCGAGGGCCCTAACTCTCTTTTCCTGGCTCTACTTATTACCAAACATGAAACTAAATTATTCCGGTAATTTGGAGTAAAAATTTATGCATTAAATAGAAAAATTATGTTAAAGTGGTTATTTATTCCCGTCTCGATAGACCTATTAAGGTAATTTAAGTTTAGAGAGATAGAAAATGACCACCATTACGGGAAGAATCGAGATCTCAACTGATTGTCGTTCTTTATTAACATCCTTAAAGATTTTGACTCACTTGTGGTTCGGCATGTGCATAGAGAAGTAACATTTTAACAAATTTTTTGTCACATTTTGCTAATAGCTTTTCTAGAAAAGTTCATGTTTTATAGTTGGTTTATCCATGATAATATAAGTGTTTCTTATATTCTTATATTCGCTAGTTTGTGTTAGTTTTCAGGTTTTGTATGCTCTTCTTTGCCAAAAATAAATAAATGAAAATGACTGGCCATATTCAATTTTATCCAAAAATACTAGTACTAAAATCGCCTAGTACTCTCTTCGTCCCATTGAAGATGATTGATTCACTTTCCTTTTTGGTTTGTCCTAATCAAAATGACTTATTACTAAATTTAGAAACACATTTATCTATTTTTTATTTACTCTCTGTTACTTTATTCTCTCCATTTAACGCACAAAATAAAATTGGCTAAATATAACTTTTAATTTGAAGTGTCTGAATTGACTAGTTTGTACTCCCTCCGTCCAACAATAGGAGTCCCATTTCTTATCGGTGCGGGTTTTAAGAAATGTTAAGAAAAGTGAATGGAATAAAGTTACTGGAATCAGTGGTCCCACTTGCAGAGTATATTAGTTTTAAATGATATATGTGAGTGGAATGAGTTGGTGGAATGTGGGGCCTCTTTACCATTTATGGTAATTATGAACCGGGACTCCTATTCGTGGACGGACCAAAATGGAAAAACGGGACTTCTATTCGCGGACGGAGGGAGTACTATTTTGCAATAGGGAATAGGGAAGCAGTATGAATCTGAGAGCCTAATTCTTTGTATACGCACGCATAAATCTGTGCAACCAATTGCCATTGCATTTACTCCATCTCTCCAACCCCAACCCCTCTCTCTCTCTCCTCTTGATTATTATTTTGCCTGTTTCGGAACCCTTCTCAGGTGGCTTTTACAGGTCCTCTGCAGATCAGCCTTTATGACGCCCCCTCCCCAAATCTATTCCATTTCCCTTCGGATTCAGTGCTTCAATTCTGAATTACTCTTACTCCTATATAAATAATCTCTATTTATACATCCACCATAACTATCAAGTTCTTGTGCATGTTTTTAGCATATTCAATTTTGAAATCAAAATATATATGATGATGTTGGGAGTGGAAGAGATTCTGTGTGAGGTTGAGAGAGATGATGAGCAAGGCAGCCTCCCTCCTGGCTTCAGATTCCACCCCACCGATGAAGAGCTCATCACCTTCTACTTAGCTTCCAAGGTCTTCAACGGCAGCTTCTGCGGCGTCCACATCGCTGAAGTCGACCTCAACCGATGCGAGCCGTGGGAGCTTCCTGGTACTTTACTACACATTCATCTCCCAAATTAATTAATTAATCAAACCCTAATCCCCATACATGTGTGTGTTGTGCAGATGCGGCGAAAATGGGGGAGAGGGAGTGGTATTTCTTCAGCTTGAGAGACCGGAAGTACCCGAGCGGGCTGCGAACAAACCGGGCGACCGGCGCTGGCTATTGGAAGGCAACGGGGAAAGATAGGGAGGTGGTGAGCGGTGCGAATGGGGGCCTTCTTGGGATGAAGAAAACCCTAGTTTTTTACAAAGGCAGAGCCCCCCGAGGGGAGAAGACCAAGTGGGTCATGCACGAGTACCGCCTCGACGGCGACTTCTCCTGCCGCCACACCGCCAAGGTATTAAACTTTTTTAGCCTACCTAGGGTTGACTTGTTTTATTCTAGGAAATAGTTTTTGATTTTGATTTTGGATAGGATGAGTGGGTGATATGCAGAATTTTCCACAAGGCAGCTGAGAAGAAGAGCTTGGTGCAAGGCCAGAGCTACTTAATGAGAGGGTACAACCCAGCTACTTCATTGCCTCCATTGCTAGAGCCACCACCAACACTCGACCATCATCATCAATTTCTCTATCAC
>NW_025952540.1:0-882 GCF_023119035.1 Salvia hispanica | reverse complement strand
TGGTCCTTCGAGGGTGCCGAGCGTAGCCAACTCCAGCTGAAGTCGCTACACCTGCGGCGTCTTCGACGGCAACTTCTGGAACCTTCGATTCATCTTCCACTACTCGAGAAGTAGCCACCCCACCTTAGACTTCGGTCCTCCCTCCGACGGAACGAGTAGTAGAGAGAGTTGGAGTGTGTCTTAGAGAAGGTGAGGGTTGTAGTAGTATATATAAAACTAAAGTTTTAACTTATACGATTTTTGTACGTGTTCTTGAACTATCAATACCACCTACATATTTATCTCTAATAAATATATCCTCATTCTCATTAAGTCTTAACTTCGTGACTTAGGCGGCGTCCACATCGCTGAAGTCGACCTCAACCGATGCGAGCCGTGGGAGCTTCCTGGTACTTTACTACATATTCATCTCCCAAATTGATTAATTAATTAAACCCTAATCCCCATATATATGTGTGTGTTGTGCAGATGCGGCGAAAATGGGGGAGAGGGAGTGGTATTTCTTCAGCTTGAGAGACCGGAAGTACCCGAGCGGGCTGCGAACAAACCGGGCGACCGGCGCTGGCTATTGGAAGGCAACGGGGAAAGATAGGGAGGTGGTGAGCGGTGCGAATGGGGGCCTTCTTGGGATGAAGAAAACCCTAGTTTTTTACAAAGGCAGAGCCCCCCGAGGGGAGAAGACCAAGTGGGTCATGCACGAGTACCGCCTCGACGGCGACTTCTCCTGCCGCCACACCGCCAAGGTATTAAACTTTTTTAGCCTACCTAGGGTTGACTTGTTTTATTCTAGGAAATAGTTTTTGATTTTGATTTTGGATAGGATGAGTGGGTGATATGCAGAATTTTCCACAAGGCAGCTGAGAAGAAGAGCTTGGTGCAAGG
>NW_025952539.1:0-2000 GCF_023119035.1 Salvia hispanica | reverse complement strand
GATAAACTAAGTTTTAGCTACTAAAGAAATCTAGAAACTAGGATTATAACCCCCAAAAGGTGGTTTAGAGTAACCTAAATTAATTGACTCCTAAAAGCTAAACTATATTATATGTAAATGGTGGTTGAGTGCAGTGTTTAATTAGCCTAAATGGTAGTTATTGGTTCACATGTCCCAAAGAGTAAAGTTGGTGTATTTTTGGTACATTTGTCTCAGTAAAAGATAGTCTCCCTTCCATTTAATCTCTAAGGGCATATTGAAGGAACTGGCAGCGGAAGCGCATGCAAAAATCAATTGCATAATAATCAGATCTATTTAGCGGATTATTTAGACAAATTCTATTCGCGTAATTATCTCACGTTTAATGCTGATAACTCAAATAATAACATGCTTTAAATTAATAGAAACCTAAAACATGTTGTTCTAAGGTTTAGCCATTATACCTTGATGATTCTCCAAAGAATCGAAGATGGCTAGCGTCTTCTCCACGTGAAGATCTTCAGTACAAAACCACGGATCTTCTGACTGGTTCCCGGACTGTGAACTGATATCAGGGTGGGCTGATCTCACCAGCGCACTAGGACTTAAATAGAGAAGACAGAAATCCTTTCCCACGGAGGAGAAAAATTCGACCTCTACTAGGAATAGAGAGGGCCGAAAATTTTGAGAGAAAATTAAGTGTCTTTTTTGTCTCCTTTATTCTCCTATTTATAATAAGTCACATATTGAGCCCAGACAGGGATCTATGGAAGGCTTTGGATATGGGCTCCTCCAATTAGCTTTTTACTAATTAAATTAAACCCAATTTAATATAAGCTTAAAATTGGAATATTACGAGCAGCCACTACAGAAGTAATATTGCACTCCCCATCCAAATCCGAAATTATAAGTACTTCGGGTTTCCAATACTTTATATTTATTTCCCGCGCTTAAGATAGAAACATCCATTAATTAATTATTGTTTGCTATGGACTTAATTAATTAATATCTTATTTATTCCAAGAGAGGACTCAGCAAGAAAATCTTATTTATTATTCATAGAGTAGTTAAACTCCAACTAGCTAGGTTCCGAATAATAAAACCTTATTTCAAGCTTCTCTTGAGGATGTTATCAAACGAGACTCACCTCGCGCACGATTCAACATAATAGCAATCCTAGCACCGCTAGATATTAATCACCACTACCCAATATACCAGGCTTATTGGGTTGCGAAAAACCCGCACCATTTGGTAAGTCAAAGTAGTGCATAATCAATACCGTATGCTCAATGCTAACGTACATTGATTGAGAAATAATTTACGAGACCTCGTCTTTCAGTAGATAGCATAAAGACTGTCTCGCTGTTAGATCCATTCAGTGCTATACCACACCAACGTCATCTTATTTCAGTAAGGCTTAGAAATAATCGGACTGACATTGCAACCTTTCACGATAGGTAGTCTAAGCCTATCTAGGTTGTGAAATTATTCTTTTTCTTTGTTTAGAACTGACCGTGTTACCTTAAAGTGGACGACGCCCACAACCGATCTACTAAAACAAAGACTTAGACTTTGTTAAATTACTTATACATTTAAATATGCAATTAACATCCATTAAATGTAAAATATAACAACATTATGACAAAAATAATCTGTTTATTCATTTGAAAAATAAAATGAAAGTTTTAACAGTATTCAATCACTCGAAAGGTGATTTCTAGTATACAAACTCTAACATAAGCAACACTCCGTATTTGTATGTTAGTAATAGTATCATGATGTATTTTTAAAGTAATGTTGTTATATAGGTATTTATGTCATAATAATGTCGTTTAATTGGACAAATATTGTCAATTGTCATTCATTGGTTACATAATGTTTATTATATGATTAGTAGTGTAACAATGCATTGAATATTATTAATATACTATAATTATGACCGTTACAACTAAAATGGAAGGTAATTTCATAAAAAAAACTTAATAATTTTCATCTCTTGCATATAATTTTTATTCAAAAAC
>NW_025952538.1:0-2000 GCF_023119035.1 Salvia hispanica | reverse complement strand
GGGAGGCGGCGGATGGGAAGTGGCGGCGGCGGTTACAAATCGGGAATTGCGGTGGAGCTTGAGGGATTTGGGGTTGGGGATTGAGCGATTGGCATTGGAGGAGGCGAGCTTGAGGGAGGAGAAGGAAGGGGAATTAGGGTTTCGGGAAGAGGAGGAGAGGTTGAAAGTGGGTGGTGTTACTGTTGAGATAGCCGCCATTGTTGTGGGATAGTGAGAGAGATTAAAAATGGAGTAAGATTTATATAGTGTTCATCTTCTATAATTATTATAAATAAAAATAAGTTTTGGTAACTCTTACAAGTAATAATATTATTTTCAATTTTTAATACCTGAATGGATGTTTTTTTTAATTGTATCACAGCCTTAATCATCTTTTGATCATCCAATTTCAATTTTTATTTAATTGTATCACAGCCTTAATCATTTTTTATCATCCAATTTCAATTTTTAATGCATGAATGGCTGTTTTTTTTAATTGTATGACAGCCTTAGTCATCTTTTGATCATCCAATTTGTATAATATCGTTGTAGCATTTACGACTGGGGAAACGGTTCTCGGTTCTTGTTTAATCGAGAATCGAACCTAATTGGAAATCGAAAAAATAAGGTTAAGGTTCGGTTCCGGTTATTAAGTTTAAGCTAATCTCGGTTCCGGTTCTAACCGAATAATCGTTATTTTCTAAATATTTAATTTATATATATTTGTTTTAGTATTATTATTATTGTTTTAGAAAAGTAAAAATTAGTTTGATGAATGATGTTGGTTTATATTGGTTTTGGACTTAGTTTTGTAAACTTTGTTGGAATTTTGGTTTTTGATGATCATGGTTTTTTACTTTTGTCCTTTTGATTTCACGATTTATTACTTAATGTATTATATTGCACTTGAGTTCGGTTCCTTCGTTGGAACCAAAGAATGAACCGATCGGTTCCTTGAGGAATCGAACCGACAGAGGGTTCGGTTTCAGTTCTGAATTTTGGAAAAAATGGGAGTCGGTTAACTGACTAATCGGTTCGATTGAAACCGAACTGACCGAATTCTCATCCCTAATAGCATTTGAATTCTAATCAATATTCGCGAATTAATATCCATCACTCATGCATCGTTAATTTAAACAAAGCTATAGTGACTAACGCATTTTTACAATATTCACTTTCCTCCATTTTTTTTATTAGATAAATGTATTGTAAATTGAGTGGTTAGATTAGAAGGTCACACTGATGAAGGAGTATATTGATAATACTATTGAGGGGTTTGCATGCGACAAAATCACACAAAATCGATTCTAGTATTTAAATCAAAATCAACATTGAATCATAACTTCAAAATTATGCCACAATCAATGACAAATTAAATTCTATTTAGCATTTTCAATGTTAAATCCTCGTGTTGATAATTGTTTTTATTTATTTTGTCCATGAAATGATTTCTCAAACATCTTATTTTGCAAAAGTATATATGCTCAGCCAGTCATAAAATTAAAAAACACTAATGTGATTATAACAAGCAACCATTAATAAATTTTCACAAAAAAAAAACAAGAATAATCAGAATATTGCATCAATTCTTGTTCTTGCCATAGTTGCTGGCCATCATCAAATGCTTATTCCTTCTCGTGAGACTGGTGCACTCAAACCCTAACGCCTTCCCCAACTCCCTTTGTATATAATTCACCACCTCGTGGCTCGTCTTCCCCCCTGCGCACGTTAGCTGCTTTGGTACCATGTCGAGAATCTGGATACTGTACACCGGTCTTGGATTCACTAGGAACAAAATCGGGTCCAACCACTTTCGTCCCGTCGTCGTCGTTCCGTAAAACATGCTGACCTCCGAGTCGACTGCCACCGGCACGATCTCGTTCGCGAGCTCCGCGAAAAGGGAGTTGAACCGGAGCAGGTACGGCTCCCTGCACGTGGTCCCCTCGGGGCATACCACGAGATCGCCCTCGACCAGCAGCCGCTGCATCGTATCGTGGTCGCGCTTCCTATCGCGCGTGAGG
>NW_025952537.1:0-27000 GCF_023119035.1 Salvia hispanica | reverse complement strand
TTTTTCCTAAAGTACTTATAATTTGTGATCCATGCATCTTAATTATTTTCTATGTAACAAAATAAACATTTAAATATTTTTGAAATCTAAATATTTACTGCTTTACTTATATTACTTTTGTATATAATATTTATGATGATTTTGAATGTATATAATATTTACAATAATTTTATATTTTAAAATGAGTAATACATATTTGCAAGCTAATGCATGTTTATATTTTATTAACGAAGCTAGTATTACTTAAATATTAATACAATATTATTTATTTTATTATTAAAAATAATATTAAATTAAATATTAAATATTTAAATATTAAATTTTCGCCCCTGCCATTTTCGGGGTCTGGATCCGCCACTGTATCTACCTATATTTTCGAATATATGTAGGTGTAAATCAATAACAAGACTGATTTCGATAATAGTATATCACTTTTGGAATTTACATGCTTTCAACTAGTATAGTTTATACGTATATGCTTTGGTAGGTGTTCGAATAAAAACTTATTGTTATCATGAGAACATAGAATTATTTTCATAAAACGGATCATAATTAAACAAGTAAATATTTTAGTGTTTTATACAATCAAATTAAACAAGATACAAAACTACATTGTGTCCCACCAGATATGCGATAAACACCCTCCACTATTACATAGCATCACTTTAACACCGGCCAATAGTTACTTATTTACATGCGACAACTAAAAATTACAAAAGGTGAAAAAATAAAGAATAAGACATCACCCTCATGTCTAATAAACTACAGGTAAGCTTTTTTTATACAATTCAACCATTTCCTGCCGGGATCAAGTCTTCTCATCTTCTTCGTCCACCCATTACAAGTTTACAACTAATTTCCGCTCGGTCAGGAAACTTGTCGAATCAGATTATCTTCATATAAATAGCATAACCTAAGGAAAATGGCTCTTAATCACTACAATGGAACATCATCTGGATCTGCTTCATCTTGATTGATAATTCTACATTTAGGAACTGGTTTCTCTAACATGGATGTCCCCTTGAAAGAAATCATTTGCCAACAGAATTTTCTGTAATTCAAAAGCTGCAAAATACAATGGATCAGCTAGCAATACACATGCCTAAATAGGTCGGGAGTAATTCTATTGCATACCTTCTCATCTGGTATCTTGTTAAACCCAAACTTCTCTGTCCAAATTGACTTTGCCTCGTCTGTTGCTGGGAGAATAAAACTTTTGACATTCAGAAATGCAAGCAATTTCTCGATGCATGAATAAAGTAGTTGAAAATATCCCTGCAAAAACCATTTAATTACATCAGTACATGTGCAACAGCAAGTTAGTTCTCTATACAAAAACACAGCTAGTCTCAATACAAAAACACAGCGGCAAATCTTGCTGCACATGAATCATACAGTTGATAGATTTAAGTGCTGGCAAGAGAAGTTAATTGGACTACCACCACGATAAATAAAATAGACTAAGAGATGGCATGGTGCTGCGTTATACAGCATATGGACAGAAAATATAGGTGTATTTGTCTTATCAACTTCCAATGAGAATGTGGTACATAGTTGAGTAGGCAAAAACTACATGACTTGCTTTGAATCACCAGGAAACAAGAACAGATAAAATATCAGGAAATAGAGAACACAAGATTTTGTGAGTGGTAAACTACCTTTCTCTGATGACCAATACGTGTTGGCCAAAGGAAGTTCAGCAATTTCTTCTCCAAAAACCGAAGCATACCAGCTGATACAACAGTTGAGCTGAAAGATGGGCAAGAATTTATCGATCATAAAGAATATATTATCAATTGATGATATAATACACAGGAGCAGAGATGGTTCTTACTTCACGGTCAAAATAGCACAGTATATCCCACTAAAGTCTAGACCTCTTATATTCCTCCTGACAGAAAAACCAAGAAAGTGTCACAAAGTAAGGCAGGTAGAAGCAAATGGCTACTGAACATACTGATAATAGCTCTAGTCAATAATGAAACTATGTCTAGTAAAAGGCATATAAGAAGTGCATACCCATAAACTAAAGATGGAATGAAGTCACGTCCAGTTTCTGAATCAACTATAGGGTCAAACAATCCTGAAACAGTCGCAACAATCAAAAGTTAAGAAAACTTGGAACAGCCAAAAACTCCACCTAGAGATTACCATTTTTCCTCTAAAACACCGTGGTGGTATGACCAGTCACCATAACTATTTCCCACATCATTTAACAGAGAATATTTTCTATAGGAGTCCATCAATGATTTTTATCCATTAACATGGATTCCAATTTAACCCTGGATATACATCAATCTTGCCATAGTTCCATAAGTTGGGACAACAACTTTACTCCACTAAGAAAATGGAGTATTTATCATGACAACTCAAGAAGGTGAACTTTTACATCACAACTGATTAACTACCCAGAGCTAGTGATATCCATCAAAAAATGAAACTTAAAATTGCAAACATTTACATGAAATATAGCTACAGCCTGCGATAGCAACACTCTGGTTTCCCGAGATGAACTTTTTCCCATTAGAAGTCTCCATCTCACTCAAGATCAGTGTCAAAAACTGAACTCTCATCTGTTAGCTTCTTTCTTATAATGTCCAAGGTGGAATCAGGAGCTTTCTAGAACCTGCATTCAGTACATTCTGCAGAGCAGAATAAATCCATTTGCAGTTCCCAGAGCAGAACCACTTCCTTTTGGAAGTTCCTGTAAAGGTGTATAAGGATTTATAGAAGTAAAATATATTCAATGCAAAGTAGGCATCCTTCTGCTGAAGTCTAACCTTCAAATCAGCCAACTTGCATTTCTTCAAACAGCCGACATGATATTCCTTTTCCACTGGAAAATAGGTAAAGCCTTATTTACAGTATAATATTCCACATAAGAACCTAGGAGCAGAACATGAAGACTACCTGATCACACAATATAACAGTACGGGACCAAAGCCAGACTTACTAAAATCATAGCCCCATGAAAATGAAAAATACAGCAAATTTAAATGTGATATTTTTTTCAGTTTCTTCAATCTATATGTTTAATGGTGCTCCACCTGCAGATTATGCATGCTATAACTTCTGCTTCTTCTGGGTTCTTGACAGTTCGAATGCAACGATTGGTTATTTGCTCAATTGGATCATCAATAATTGACACTCTCCCAGCTGCAACAGCATTGGCATTCCACTCAACAATTTTTTTCTCAAGAAACATGTTCTGGCAATAGGTGCAATACCATTTACCACGAGGTATGCTCGATAGAGATGCACATTCTGCATTAGCACATATGAGAATAAGGTGATGTTATTTCATAAAAAATATGAGAAACAAAAATCCCAAATTAATTTAAGAAAAAGTAAGTAAATAAAAACAAGAACCAAAAGAAAGTACATGGCTATAACTAAAAGTGGAAAAGAACAAAAGAAGTGTACAAGGAATAAAAGTAAAAATAGTATGGATAGAATGGAAGACAGAGTATTTAGAATCAAGTCAACCTAGGAAGTTAACAAGAAATGTATGGATGACATGTATTTAGCAATAAACCAAAAAAAAACTGTCCAGTTAACATCTTTAAGATAACCACCTTTGTGAAAGGCTCTCGGACAGCCATCACATAGACAGTTTCCCACCATCTGCCAGATGATGCACAAGTAATCATTGTCTTTTGAAGAACACTTACGCCCTTTCAACAGAGAGACAGCAAACTCATGGAGAGACACACCATTAGATGTGTAGATATACATATAGCTGCAGAAATATGTAACGTGTTCAGGAGTTATGTAAACAGAAAAGTGTGATCAAGACACATTGATGATCCAAAGAATAATGATAGAGAATAGAGACTGACGGTTTCTGGCGGGAAGCCCAACCAGCATGAGCTTCAAACTGAGATGGGCTAACCTAATCATTGTAAAAATGATAAATCAATTTGTCCCCTGAAACAATCAAGTATTTGAGAAGCTAGAACAATATCATACCAAAGTGCTACAGCAGCGGCAAATTATTCCTGGTCCCATTTTATAGCCATCCGCAACTTCTACAAATGCACTGGAATGTTAAAAATGCAGAAATAGCACAAGGAGACGTTAAATTTAACATCAATGTTAACCACCTTGCCATTAGAATAGTAAGCAACTTCAGTTCCATCTGGCAATCCATCATTCTCGAAGACCAGCTTGTGCATCATCTGATCCCTGGTAACACAAATTACATCATAGTCGTTTAGTATGTGCAAAGGAATAACAGAAAAGGTGCACACGTCATAATCAAAGCTAAGTGGACAGATTTTTTAGTTATCTTCTTTGAGGAACTTTTGAGTTCCCAGAGAGGGAGGAGATGCAATATTTGAGGACTTTGAGAATGATGCAGTACTGACAACCTGCAATACCAAAAGAAAAAACTAAATAAGCCATAGTTACTGAGTTTCATATCATATCAAATACATCAACAAATAGCAATATGCACCAACTTCATAAGCTTCTTTTCGTAGTCTTGTTCCTCAGTATGCCATGAGAGGAAGTACTGCCATTTAAAGTTGGATCCGATAATGATTTGGAATATGTCATGATAGCACTTCCAGGAGGCTTTAAAGCAGTAGCTGATAGTGACAGCCTGAGTATGCCAAACAACAGAAGGAAATTGTTATAGGTAACATTTTTTCAGAACAAAGCAATTAATGAGCATAAAATCTCCCACAATAGAGAGAATAAGAAAGCCTAAGAGCCCAACATCTTAGTTATCTTCACTTGGCCCTTATTTCTTGTTGCACCACACAATGAGGATTTTCCTGATGATTTTGTACAGGCCTTGAGCTCTGAATACCTGGAAATGAGCAAACAAATGCCATATCCTTATTTTCTTTTATTTTCAGGAATTTGTAGGGAAAGACAATCTTAATTACTAGAAGGTAAAAAAAGATACATACTTTCTCTTTTTATTCCTCGACAACCTCTTTTAGGGGACCGCCATGTACTTCACCATTTTCAGAAAGTGATAGACCTAATAATGGCTTTAGAGGTCTGAAAGAGAAACCAAAAAAAAGTAAAAACAAGAGAACAGATTTATAACAAGATCATAAACTTTTGAGCCAATGAAACTCAACAATCACTCCAGAGTTTTCAACAGTTCATTAAGAATAGCAATGAGTAGATTTCACACAATCAACATTGAGTTTTTGAGGGAGAAATGTATAAGCAATGATCACTCAGAAGGATATAGCACCTTGATTTTACACTTTCTGCATCGAAATCTGAATTTAGAATAACCATGCAAGAATCACAGAGTAGTTCCACCCTTGCAGCAGATGTCGCAAGAAATGACCCTGTAAGAAAGAAAAATAAAGCTGTCTTTTAAGAGAATAAATTAGTTGTACCAGAAGATACAAGAAATTAAGCATAACAACTATCTATATGCATGTATGTATATGACTACGAACAAATAGTAGAAAAGAATTAACAAACCATATTGCTTACCAGAACAGTTCCTACAGATGACAGATTCCTTCAAGGGAATAGGGCCTATAAAGTTCTGTATTGTTTCTTCTAAAGTTTTAACGGATGATTTTCGGCATTCTTTGACCACGTCCAGGAGGCTCTTCCCATTCTCCAAGCATATATATTGTGATGCACGTCTATATGAATTGCAGGCATGTATCTCAAATTGGCAGGGTGGAACTACCTGGACAAAATTATGAGAAAAAATCAGGCTTCAGGTGATATGTAGTTAGGTACAGTGTACAAAAGATGACAAATTCAGATTTTTGCTGCATTGGCTACAAAGAAAACCTCAAGATTAGTACCCCCCCTACTCCCTTGCAGAAACTACAAGAACACAGGATTCCAGCATCTTTGATCGTACCACGTGTGGGAATCCCTGCGATGATGGTACGATCAGTTGAGAATCCTGAAGAAAGCTTTACATATTGATGGTGCTCAAGTGTATAAGAGACAATAACATGGAGCTGCTAGATTAATATCTTAACTAACATTCAAACAATATCAAGACAAAATAAATATTTGAAATGTTAAAGGATATCCCTAATCCCATGACCACAAACAAGTTAACCCAAATGTACATGTGATAGGCATGGTCTGACATTATCACAATAGCTAAATAAGTTTTTAACCAAGTCACTATAGATGATATAAGCAGTTACGCTTTGTCCCTTTAACAACTACAATCCTCAATGACACTTGTAAAAAGAAACAGAGTTTCCATGACAAGCATCTGATGATTGGCTCAGCCAATCAATCTTATTCCTTAATCATCAACACTGCAATCTAATCCCCCAGCAATGATGGCATAGGTTTTGCAGTTGATAATGAAGCACATAGCATACCCAAACGACCCAAATTGAGAAAGACAGCCGATTCAGGTAACAAACCACAGTGCAGGATCCAGTTAGGCAACAACCATGGAAGATTCTTAATATTTGAAATTAAAAATCATATTATATGCAGAAGGAATATAAATTGCTGCTCAACAAATTTACACAGTTTGGATGTTATTTTTAAAGGAAATAATAGTAATAACGATAATAACAACTACAACAAAGATGCTTTTAATATATGAATTACTCCTTGTAGGGGTCAGATTCTTCCCTTCTTCTCTGATGGGTAGAATGACAGTTAAACTATGGCTCACTCACATCCTCTTCCTACTCCCAACATCTCTCTCTCCCCCACGATCCCTTCCCATCCAGAGCCGCAAACCACCCACATAATTTTTATCTTACATCAAGAGAATCAGATTTGCTAGAGCAAAAACATATAAATCTATGTATGAATTACATCCTGATGTGCCTAATGCCAATAACCATTTAGTGATGACTGACAATGAAATGACACTGATATTTTTCTAATGCAGAATATACAGAGTTATGTAAGAATTTAAGAAATACGCTCTGACTTGCCTAAATCAATTAATAATGGCAAGAATGAAATGAACTACTACCAAATAGTATAGTCATCCAGAAACAATGGAAACAATAATAACAGATCCAAAAAGGGGGTAAAATTGAAAAGACCAATCTAATATCAGTATTCAGTAACATCGAATTAGTAGAATTAGTCGGCAGTAGAATAAGTAACAGCACAACAGTAAAAGAAGTAGTACTAAGAAGACATATTTGGCTGATCTAAATACCCTCTTGCCGCCATTGTAGAAAACTGGATATCCTTCTAGCAGCCCAGTCTCGAAGAGCTCCTAACTGTAGTTGGCCGCCCTTTTATAAGAACCTTCTTAGACATCTTCATCTCCATTTTCTTAGTCTTCGTACTACCCAACAGCCCAATTCTTCACTCATCGATCCGTCTGCCTCCAAGATCACCGTGTCCGTCAGATTACCTAAATCCCCATTCTCCATTTCAGAGTCAACAAGCTCAGAGCGCATAAACCTCCGTCTCCTCGGTGCCACCAAATGAATGGGTGCCTCTTTCACTTCAATCTCCATCATCTCCCCGTCGCTCTCCCCTCCCAAAAACCCCAAATTACCCCCAACTTCAACCACATTCGACGCATGACCACCATTAACTACGACTTCATTTTTCAAACTCACAGCATCCTCAACTTTAACTGATTTTGCAGAATCTGCCTCAATATTAGCCGCACAAGAAGCTCTATCCACACTTCTACTCTTCAACCTCTTATTCCTCGTATAAACCGCAAAACCATTCGCCTCACTCGGCCTCACCCTGGGAACATAGCAGTGATCCATCCAACTGGAACCGTTCGATTTGGGTCGGGTCGGATCTCCTGAGTCGGTTCCAGGTTCAGGCTTAATCAACTCACTCGGATACTCGATATCCAAACCCGATTCGGGCTTCATTGCCGTTTATCCGCCTCTTTCCTCGGATTCTCAGAATTTGGTGATTCTCCGCTCGCGAACGCTGCAGCAGCGGACGGAGGAGACTCAATTCTGATTATGGATCTGCGCAAGTAAGATAGTAATTGAGTTGCATGCATAGAAGAAGAGAAAGAGGTTATATCTGGAGTTTGTTTTGTGGGATGTGAAAGCAAACTAGAGAGAGAAACCCTACCAAGTGAGTGAGAGAAGTAAATATGCAGAGTGACAAAAGAATCTTTTTGGTTGGAAATTAAACCGATCCAAAATTGTTATTCTCATGTTAACTTTTATTTCCGTTTCAAGTTATTAATTTTGAAATCTTCCAAACTTATTAGATTACTCTTTTATGATTAAATGAACATAAATCTAAAGACTGCACGGAGTACTTAAATTTGATTCTTTTATGATTAAATGAATATAAATTTAAAGTTTGCACATGGAGTAATTACATTTGATCTGAGGACTTGAATCGAAATCTTTGGTATCGACATTATTAACCTATCTGCGTTTGGCCAACTCATCCACACATGTGATACTACTCTCTTCGTTTTATTTTAAGTGGAGCATTTCTTATTCGTTACGTGATTTTATATAGTGTTGTTTTGTGAGTAACGTGGAAAGAATAAAGTAAGGGAGAAAAAAAATAGAAAAGTAATATTTCTATATTTAAATGTGTGTCATTTAGAGTTGGACATTCGAAAAGGAAAATGTGTCACTTAGAGCATCTGCAATAGTGTGAAGATCGTCGAGTCAGGCCTACTTCATCATCCTCAGTCATCATCGTCCGACCATTACGGATCGACGGACGAGCGAAGCTGACCGAAATTCGGTCTGCAGACGCGTGTTGTCCATTGCTCGTTCGACGCGTCGTCCGCCCATTGCGAGAACACGAGACGGCGCCGAGACGGGAGGCAGACGGCGCATTTTTTCAATCTATAAATATACCTCATTTTCACTCATTTCTCACACAACATCTCTCAAGTCTCAAATCATTTCCCGCTCACTCGCTCACTCTTCCAAAATGCTTCCCGGTGAGGATCAATTTCGTCGTAACTTTTCTTTTTCGGATTGATACTCGGAATTGAATGACCATAAACCTTAATTTGAATATCTAATATATACTCATTTAGTTGTAATTAGTCAATTAAGGGTAAGTTAGCAATATAACACATCCTTAGACTGTGTTTATAAACAATAAGAGTTTACCAATTTTAACTTAGATTTTGATTTAGACATATTTTATTGGTTATGAATTTAACCTAGGCACAATATTAATTTGGCACTATAAATTTAAATTAGGAGAATTTGTGGGATAAAATACATATATATTAAATCACTTTGAAATTTGTGAGTCTATGAGAGTTGGATCCCTTGTTGTGCTCCAACCACGGGTTGCGTGGCTCACCCATCACCATTATTTTAATATTAAATTTTATTTTATTTTTATTTTTTTATTAATAAAATATATGTTTGTGTGTACACGCTCCTGTTGTGGTTGGAGCACCACATGGATCATCTCAGTACGTGACAACTCATTAATAATTAGCATTTAGCTGGGAAAGATTACCCAAATAATTAATAATTTAAATACTTAATTATATAAACCTTATTCTTTAAGATGCATTTTCCAAATCAGTATGAGATAGGTTTTGCAATCACTTTTTGTGCCATACCATGCATATTTCATCGAGCTTGTTGCGTGTTGATGATTGAATAGGAAAATTGAAGCATACTTCATAAATTTACAGAACGACAAAATAATTTATTTTATGAAGAGGAAAAACTACCGCCGTTAATCTTTATTGATGTACGTGCTGGATAAAAAACAACAAACGTCTACAAAATGTGTAAACCTTACTTGGAAAGTTAATTATGAACAAAATTCAGAAAGAATTGTGAACTGATTAGATGCAAAGATATACTATTTGGATTACGTTTCTTTATAAGTAGTATGCAAAAATGGGAATCGGATTTTAAAATATTATACACCAAATTAAAACCATCTCGAAGAGGGACAACAAAAATATGTTTCTTGGTAACGTAGGATCAGAATACTCTTGATGACGTCAAAGTTACCTTTGCCTTGTAGTCCTAAATTATCCGACATCCTATATTTCAGAACCGCATGCATAATTGAAAACTGTTCCCCATTTAAGTGATGTGCGCATTATACATAAGTTATCCACTACTCTAGAGCACTACAATTAGCTAATAAAGGATGAGTCAAGTGATTGGAAATAGCCGGTATAGTCGCTTTAGGATGGATTAAAAGATCCCTTTTAAGTTGTTGTTAAGCAAAAGCAAGCAACTAAATCAAGAAAACAACAAAGTGAACGAGGAAAATAAATATAGTAACGAACTTATTTTCTTGCCTTATAAGATGTTGACTGCTGCAATGGTAATAACAAAACGGACTACAGCGGTAAAATTAGCAAAAAACACACATTATTATGACTACATAAATCTAAAAGCGCGGGGTTACAAAGAAGCACATACATTTATTATAGTAGGAGTAATAATCTGCTTAACCCTTGAGATTGGAGTAAGGGGAAGATGCCAAAGGATAGAAGTTGCCCTATAAGACAAGAAGCACAATTTCAATCAACCCAAGACCGGCCCGGCCGCCTGCAGCATATTCGGCGTGCGATCTCGACGGCGGCTGCCATGGGAAGATTAAGAGAGTTTGATGAAGAAAGATGGTGTGCGTGTTATAAAGATGAGAGAAAGAGCAATAAAAGAGCGAGGTGACTAAGTGGCTTTTGTGTAAAGTAGGAACCAAAAAGGAGGTATCTTCCTAGGATATGCCATTGGCATCTCAATATTCACACACAGCACTTGCACTCTAATTTCACTTTTTTTTAATTTGGTCACTTTGATCAATTTCCAGCTGCCGTACATGCAGTGTCTCCCTTTTTTTATTTATCACACTGAATTAGTTAAATATGTCACCACTACTTTTTATTTAATAAATAATTATATATATGTGGCGTCATAAATTCACCAATACCAATAGGGATTAGGGTTGTTTCTCTGAGGTTGCTGAGTTGAGATTTGAAGTTTATGGTTAGTGACATAATCTCAGAATCGGATTATTCTTTTATGCTTTATTGATTGTTCCAAGACTAGCACATTTTGGCCTTTGGTATCCACATAAGACGTATGCCATCCATTACATTATTAGTGTATAAATAATTACACTAGTTTGAAAACTAAACAAAGATTCTTGAGCGTGCAAACTTGCCATATGGTGATATGGAGTATCTCATTTTTCTGAGTCTGCAATGTGCATACAACATCACTTATTACTTACTCCTATATGGCTGCATTTGCTGGTGCATCTATTACTTTACTATAGTGGTTAAGAGAGAGGAGAAATTAAAGAGTGATGAGCAGTTGTTGCATATATATATATATATATACTAGGGCCGGGCCGGGCGGGAGTCATGAGAACCACCTGTTTCCAGTCCTGGTTGCTCTGAGCTTCATGACAAGATCCTCGCGTTGCCCTCCACTTCCGCATACTTAAGACTCATCTCTAGGTAGCGCTGCTTCAGGTCCCGTAGCTCTGTTTCCAATGACGACTTTGTTCTTTCATACTTGTCTCTACCCCATTCTTCTTCTGCCTGCAAACACATAGTTGATCATTTGAAAAGCGTATGTTTCTTGCATGCACGTGCCTTGAGTATACTAGCATATATGTATTCTTACCTCTCAGCAGTTTCAGTCTCTACCATCTGTCTCTTTGTCGTGCTATCCCCACTGACAGCGAGAGGATCTTGATCATGGAAATCTAAATTTTTGAGCTCCCTGAAAGGCGGAAAGAGTGGTAATTAGTGAAATTATTGAAGTCTGAAAGAAGACACAGAAGAGAAAGTACTACTACCTCTTTGTGACGGTTACTTTTCTCCTCCATCACTCTTAGATTATCTTCAAGAGCTTGCACTTTCTTCAAGCATTCGTCTTTCTCCACCTCCAGTCTGTACATCTTCTGCTGAAACTGCACGTTCAATCTCTTCACCTCAGTCACCTCGTGTTTAAGATCCTCATTTTGGATGGATATAATCTCTTTTTCACTTAAATCCTTCTCCATTTGCTGAAGCTTTTCTTCTAGCCACGACTTGCTCCTTTTGCATTCCTCCAACTCAGACATGGCATCCTCAAAGAATGTGATTTTCTCAGACAATGAAATCTTCTCTGTCTTCAGTTCCTCATAATTCCCTGAGATAGTATGCATGCAACCTCCAGTTTCCCCTTATCGACCTTGCTTTCTCTGAGCTTGTTTTTTAAGACTGAGACTTCATCTTCAAGCTCAGACATGATTTGTAGCTGAACCTTCAAACTGCTCATTTCTCTGGTAAGCTGCTGGCACTCATATTCAGAGATGGTATGCTTCAATTCAATGTCATTCAAGTCCGTCTTGAGTTTCTCTTCGATTTTCCTGTAATTTGCCACTAATTTTTTATTTCTATCATAGTCAATCGTCAATCTGTCAAGCCTTCGATTAGACGCAGCTAGTTGATTTGTCAATTCTTCAACTTTCAACTCAGATTCTTGCAGAGCTGCATTGAGTTTGTTTTTGGCCGATTTAGCTTCCTGGTGAGCTTCTCGAAGGGAACATTGCAGCTCAGCCTTTTCTGCTAGTAAACTGGAAGCTTCAGTGGAAATTCTTTCCTTTCTTCATAAGCATCGGATAGTTGCTTGCTGAGGCTTTCACCTCTTTTGAAGGCTCTGAAATTCCGTTGTCTTCTCCAAGAGTAACTGCTGCAAACTCTCCTCTTCAGCAAGTTTCTCTTTCTGGTAGCTTTTTCTTTAACAAGTGCATCTAATTCTGATTTGAGATGGCTCTCTCTCAGCATGAAGTCCTCTTGGACTGAGCGAGATGATCTTGCATAGACTCGACCTTTTGGTGCAATCAGCCAGACTTTTCTCCATTTCACTCAGTTGATCCACCAGTTCCAGACATTTCTCATGCAGTTCCTGGTTTTCCCTCTTCAGTTCTGAGTTCAAATTTTGAAGCTCTGTAGTTTCTGCGACAGAACTAGCAGCAGACGTCTGCAGCGTCTTGTTTTCTTCTCTAAGGCACACACACTCTTCTTGAGCTCTTAGCCACTGTTTCCTTATATCTTCTGATTTTTGTTTGAGATCCGATATTTGACCCTCCATTTCATCTTTGCTTTCACGGATCTCGTCTTGGAGACTAGTCATGCTAGATTTGTAATCCTCAATTTCCTGCAAGCACACTATCTTTTCATCTCTCAATTGATGCACTTGAACTTCCTGATCAGAAATGCACGCCTGCAACCACGTGTTTTCTTCTAGCAATTCTGATAAACTGTTCTGTAGTTCATGGCTTCTTATTTCTAGCTGCTTTATGTTAATTTCGAGATCAGTGTTAGCAGAAACATGGGAACTAACAGCATCTCTAAGAGCTGTGACATCACTTTGAAGATTCTCCATGCATTCTGAGGAGATTTTCCTCTCTCTTACTGCAACTTCTAAATCCTGCTCCAAACGGCTCGTTTCCTGTTGAAGTTTAGAAACTTGTGATTCTAATTCTTGTCTTCTATGTAAAAGAAAGTCGGTCTCCTTTCCCTTTGACAGAAGATCAGCCTCCATATAACCAATCTCAGATCTTTTCTGTTCCAATTCCCTCATTAGATTTGCACTATTCTCCTCACTTTTGGCCTTCATTTTTCCAAGTTCTTCAACTTTCAAAATGCTCTCTTCCATTTTCTTTCTAGCCTCAGATATAATGGCATTGCTCTTATTGATCTCAGCCTCATGATTCCTAAAATTTCAGCAGACTCAGATATCCTTGTTTCAAGAGCTCGTTGAGCTCTAGCAACAGGCTACGGATTGATTCAACTGACATTCTAGTAGTGTAAACCTTTTCCGAAATCACGAGGCCGTGAAGATAATCGCTTCCATTCTCAGACCTTCCATACCATGGCTTCATCACAAGGTGAAAAGCTTTATCCATTTGTTCTAAAATTTCAGCAAAATGCTGAGAACTTTCAAAGCCAGAAAGCTGCACCTCCACCCTGGCCTCCTCCCTGATCGCTCCTTCCAGGTTGGAAACTTCATATCTCGGGTCACTCACTTCAGACTCCTCGCTGGGACATGACGTTGGGAGCTCACTCGTCACTGAGCCAAAGACGAGCATTTTCTGATGTTCATCTTATTCGATCCTTGAGCTTGAACAAGAGTTCAAGATTTTCATCAGTGAGCTCATTGCAGTCCTTCTCCAACTCTCTGACTTTTTCTTTCAATGACTCTATCTCTCTGATGAGATCCAAATCACTTTCAGCATTCTCTTTCAACTCTTTATCTTTGATGTAATCTGAAAGCTTCCCTTCCAAACTGGCATTTTCTTCCTCTTTGGCTAACATTTTGCAATTATATTCCGCTTCCACTTGTGACAGAACCTCTCTATGTGATTCCCTTTCCTTCTCCAACTCATCATTTTTATCACGTAAAGCTTCATCGAGCAACTGAATTTCAGATTTCAGATTCCTCTCCGACTCCCGGAGCTGCTCCAGCTGCAGCGACAAAGTCCTGTTTTCCTCTGAACTTTTATCCAAAGAATTCTGTAGATCTACAAAGTTCAACTTGAAGATGAAAGATTCTCTATCTCAATCCTCTGTTGTTCTATTGTCTCCTCGAGTTCTTGAAGAACAGAAACAAGCTCAATTTTGATTCTTGGCTTTGTTTCAGTTTTTGGGCCCGGGTCATCATTTAAATCTTGTTGGTACTTAATCTCACTTTCCCTCCCGGAAACCCCGGACTGAATGATGGGGGCTTCTCTGTTAGCCGCCTCTTTCCCTGGCCAACTGTTTCAGATCTTCCATCGCCTTCTCGAGTTGCCCCCTTAGGCTGCCCCCTTTTGCAATGGGCTGAGGCTCCACTTCCGACTCTACCTGCTTCTTTGATAGATTCGAGAACCCCTTCCTTGAATTACCCAGATCAATCATGCTTCCTTGCATTTCTCCCCACATTTTGGGCTTCTGCTCTGAGTTCCTCAATTGTGTCTTCTGCAGCTTCCAGAAGATTCCTCGAAAAACCCTAATTTGACATTGACCACCTGCTCACTGATGCTTCATTATGGAAATTCTCTTTTAAATACATAGGTGACTGGTTTGATGGTGAATCACCACCAGGCCCACCACCACCAACACCATCATCAATTGAGTAAAACTCAGGTAGTAGATCACCACCGTTGTTCCCCCTCCCCGTCCCCATAGTTATTTTCTCACCCTCTCTCCAAATGAGTTTTCCCCTAAAGGATCCCTCCATAGAGCTGATGTGTTGATCACAACAGTTGTTTCCCTTCTTCCTGATGCAACTTTTTTTAAAACAAGACAGAATATGGGCACATACATAATAAAAAAACAGAGTTTCAAAGACCTCGCTGTCTAATTGCAGTGGACGACGAGGGAGGTACCCGGATCTTCCGTTGTATGTTCATTAATACTATCACTCGACTCATCTGATTACTGATTTCCCCTCAGGCCAACGTGATCCACATCCTGACTTTTCTTGAGAATGGTTCTTGGATCCCTGTCTCTGGAAGAAGAAAGCAATGTCAGCTGGATGTTCAGAACCAAAAAAAAATCTGTCATAGAAACACCAACCTGATCTTTGAACAGGAAGATTTAGGCGCTGAAGTTTGACCTGAAAACCAGAGTCAGGCTTGTCACATAAGTACAGGGAGATGTGAATTTTACTCAGTACAACAGACCTGCAGAATTGTTCCATAGCTGCATTTTTGAAGAGGCTGTGAAACTGGGAGCAGAGGCCCTTGAAGTGGGATGCTGTGCCATGTTGATGATTGCTTCTCCAAGGGTGTTGGCAAACTTGTTTAGCCCTGAAAAAACATTTCCAAAATCATTATCTAACTATTTACCCGGGAAAAATCGAATGAAATGTTAAATTGTCCGTTGAAACAACAATCTTGGGAAGCAATCCTCGAGGATTTAGAAGAATCATATCTAGAAATGTAGATAGATTCGGGGACAGTCTCGACCAGTGGGAACTCCCCTTCTTAACAATCTTTCCCCAAATTTTGGGAATTGTCTTGCCAGTTTCTGCAGAAAGCAAAGACAGAAAAAGCCGTCCCATCCCTTTGGCACCTGAATTCAAACATTTAACTCAAAAATCTGAATGAATGAATGAAGAGAATCTTCCCCATTCACCAATATAAAACGTGCATGGACCTGAAGGGCTTGAAAATTGGAGAACTTGAAATGAAATCCCTCTTTTGTTTGGAAGATCTGTTGGTTGGCCTCTGTAGCTTCAACATTCTGCGATTTTCTTGAGCTACAGAGCATTAGGCAAGAAGATATCTATCTAGTAAAGTGAGGATTGTTGTACATTGTAGTGATAGTAACAATGCAGGGAGAGAGAGAGGGAATTAGCTGGCTTGTCTTTTTTCTTTCAACCTATAGTATGATAGAAATAAACAGTTGATTGTTTGGATTTCACGTGGTGAGTATATGGTATTGTTTCTTGAGCACTCAGCTTCTAACTTCCATGCTTCAACCTAAATTCACTAAAAGACAAGTTAACTCAGCATTTCATACCAGCTTAATTAAATGCAACAATACTAGGAGGATATTAATTAATTAATACTGCTACGTGTTTAATATTTTCGAATTTTGAATGTCATGTGCTATTAATATTTCATCATGCGTATAGTGCGGTGGCTTCAATTTAATTTCACACAAGTATATACCTATATTACTATTATTATTATTATTGACTTATTGTTGTTGTTATTACACTGTAATTTCTTTTTCTTGAGTGGGGGACTATGAATTGGAGATAGCTATACTAGGAAACTGATGACTCTAAACTATTAGTAGTATTAGTGCCACCTAATCCATAGAGTTTAAGGGCTTATCAGAGATTTCAGAGGTTGTTGTATTCAAATTGAACATAGCCTATCACCAACAATAGTTGGAATTAGGACCAAAATTTTCTTATTTATTTTTGCCTACCACGCTTGGGGTTGAGCTATGAGATTATTAACTCATAGCAAATGCTTTGGACGAAAGTATAGTGATTCACCTATTTTGGTAGTCTGTCAAAGATCAGCTGTTGAATAATGACTAGACGTTATTGATTTTATCTTTTTTGTTTAAAATCAAATTTATTGTATTAGTGTGTGTATAAGTCAATCCGTGTCTCCAGATCTAGATCTTCTCATATTCAATTTTGATAAATGAGTTTATATGCTTAGATTTTAAGATCATAAATCACATGACCAAGACTTAAATTGTTGACATTAATAGAAGCATTCATATAGTCTGTTTATCCAAAAATAAGTCAACTTCATTAGAGTTTTATGCTACTGAACACATATTTTGATTGTTTTAAGGGAGACTTTGTACTCCTCAAATTTGAATATTAATCGATTCTTTGTTTAAACACTCCAATAAATAGAGGAAGTTTCAATCTGATAATTAAAGAAGATAGATAGATTATGCATAAAGAACATCGATTTTGTTTATCTTTGTTTTCTAGTTATTTAGCAGCTTCTTGACATTGGTAGTTTCACAATCTGCAGTCTCATTTTTTTTTGTTTTATATAAAGTCGATGCTTTCAATAAGAGGATTACTTTTAAATTGATAATAGTCAATAGATCAATATGCAGGTGACATCAAATTACTAAACCGAAATTATAAAATACAATATTATTATAAATTTTAAACAATACTGATAACTGATACATCCTGAAAATGTAATTTGATGCGTAGCATATTTATGTAGATTGCATTGCACAAAAAGTTGAAGGTAAGTTAGCTGGGTTATAAATGATTGTTAGTTGTTACTTGCAACGCAACAACTTCGTTTGATGCTATATGCCTATATACATCAATTCAATTTATGATGTCCAACTATTCTACCATCCACAGTAATGACCACATTCTCAACATTATGTCAATCCCAAATCTATTCCAATTGTCAATAAGTAAATTAGCTTCATTTCAGCCATAATATATTGGCATTGCAACCACAAGTTTAAGCCTTAATTAGCTACAACTCCATATTTTATCATTTCTATCATTTTTCTTATCATTCTCCGGTTTCAAATTTTATTTAAATTATGATATTTGTAAAACTGAAAATTCAAAAGTTAATTAAAAATAAAAAAATAGTAGTATATTAATTAAATACAAAAATTGATATCAATAAAATACCAAAATTTTAGAATTTAAATTCCTAAAATAAGCTCTCGTTGTTGTGTATCCAAATTTCTTCAATTAGATCTTATTGGAGTTGGTCATAAATTCATTCTTCATGGATGAAAGCATGCAGACACAAATAAATTCATTCTTAGAATTGAGGGTTGCGCATGAGTTTGGTTGTCACGGGTAAATCCGAGCTAGATCTAGATTCATCTTCATCCTAATTAGTTGCATTTTCTCCTTAATCATCAATTATTATACTATTACGTATAATACATGCATACATCATGTCGACATTCATGCGATACCACATACGCACCATACTCACTATTGCATACCGTGCTTGGAGCACACCGACATTTCTTATTAAAGTTCAATCTAATACAATGCCTATCATGTCTAGCTCGTCTTACCAAACTCTACCCCGAGAATAAGATCAATGCGGAAGTCGAATGGAACCGATTAGTGAAGTAGGAGCAAGCACATTAAAACTCTAACCATTTGTAAGCATATACTAGGACTTTGTATTTCCTTCTCGTTGCTTGCTAATGTGTGTTTCTAGCCGTATAATATAATTTGAATACGTGTTCGACAATTCTCTACGCCATCTTAAATAAATTCTTGGTGTCTGAATGTTATTCGATAAATAATTCTCTTCAAAATGAGCGCCAAAACAAATTAGGGCAAGGTGAAGGGAAAATAACCACCCGTATTCACCCAGACATTTTGGAACAAAAATGCAAAAATTGGTTTATGTTTTATTTAAACTAAATTGATGACTATCTTTTACTATTCATTTTGACCATTTCGAGTTCCTCTCTTATAATTATTGGGATGGCCTAATGGTGTAATGTAGACAACACTTAAATCTCTTTCCAACCTCGAGCTTTGTTGATAACTAATTGAGGCAGTCTATTTGTGGAATGCAGGCAACACCAATTTTCTGTGTCTCTCACAACGACCTCTGTGTCAGCTATCTTCATATAGAACGAATTTAAATAATTATAACCAACCGCAACGACATGACCGAGCATCTTTAATTCATTAAAAAATGTAGAATTACAGTAGGGATTAGTATCGTGTGAAATACATTACACTATCTGCAGCTTCAAGAAGCAGCAACATAAGCAAAAACGGATTTGTGGATCGGAGAATTTCATCTAGTAATGCTAATGCATGGTGCTGATGCTAATAAATGCAAACAACTGATTAAATCACCTTATATAGCAATCACCTTCAGGGATTTGCTGCAGCAGAGGTGGATGCAGTTTGTCTTTGGCTCAATTTCATGTATAGGCCCTGCAACGTAGTCATGCTATTTCAGTTACTGCAGAACAAGCCAATATATGGCTAGAAACCCTTTCTCCCTCTCTAGAATATGAAATCACTCTCTTAGAAATCAGAAATTAGGCATTGAAAAAAAAATTACGTTTGTTGTGTGGATAGTGGCTCCAGTAGTCATGCCGATAGTTTGGTCTGGGATTAACTCAAAGCTCATGTGCTGCAGAAGTACTGCAAGGGATACAATTGCTTCAAGTAAAGCAAATTGATCGCCTACACACTTGCGCGCCCTCCACTGAATGGGATATATCTGAAATATAGCATTTGGAGATGAATTAGCTGTAAAACTATTAGAGCCTCAAAGAAGAAATAACTGAAGTTCATGTGCATGCCTATAATCTGTGTTCGCTTCATTTGGAACTGGGCTATCTAAATCGAATCTTTCTGGAAAAAAATCATCAGCCCTTTCCCACACCTTCAAATACAAAACAAGAAAGTTAATTCCTTAGTTTACAGCACAAACACGAAACACCTGCACCTCTTGATCTACAACAGCCTAGTGTTACTGTGGATGTAAAACACCACTAAACTTGACCCATTCAGTCAGTTCAAGTCAGATTAGCTTAGAATCACTCAAATCAGCTCCTATTAGAGTTTGCTTTGTTCCTCTTGGAATCTGGGAAAAATATACCTCTGCAGAGCGATGGATATTGTAGACTGAGATCATGATATCTTGACCAGGATAGACCTTGTAGTTCCCAGGTAGCACGTCATCAACTTGAGCACGTCTCAACAGGACCTAATGAAATATTCATGCCAGATCAAAAGCAAGCACACTATTGTCAAGTTGAGGAGTGACTTTGCAGCTTACAGGTGGATGAGGATAAAGACGCATTGATTCATTGATGCAACGTGTCAAAAACTTGAGATTCTTTATGTCTTCATAGGTTGGAAGCCGACCCTGTAAAACTCTGTCAACTTCTTCGTGTGCTTTTCGCAAAGAGGGTGGATCCTGTATTACAAAACAAGTAAAGAACAAAATGATAAACAACAATACACCGTACAGAAAAAATCAATAAATTCATGAGTGAAGTTTTAAGAGTTATGAATCCTTAAAAGGGTTGGAAGTGGAGAAGCCTCTGAAATTGCATTCAAGTTGGTGACAAAATGCTGACGGTACAGAAAGATGAGTGACTGGAAGGAGAATAGTAACTGCACCTTACTTAGCAAATATGCTGTCCAAGTTAACACAGAACCGGTGGTCTCATGGCCAGCAACTAACATCGATAGAAGGTCATCTCTCAGCTGGGTACTTGATACCTGAAACAAAATGCAACACTTTGATGATTGTGCTTCATTGAAACTCAAAGGACATGTAACAAATATGAAAAAATTGCTAAAGCAACTTATACCAAACAGAGACAAAAATTTGTTTGATCGGAGCTTTCAGTTTCAATACCTCCTCTCTGCTGGCAAGCAAGAAGCGAAGAATGCTTGGATCTGCATCATTCACATACTCCTCCTCATTGATCCTCTCACCCTCAGCTTCAACAATCTCCCGGCACTTTGCTATGAGCTCCTCAACAGCTTCCCTAATTATAGAAACTGCCTTTTCAGCCTTGATTTGTCTTGGTATTACTTTACATAAAGCATTAATCTGAGGGATGACATGTACACGCAAAGAGATATTCAAAGTTAGTGTTGCTATTTACTATGGAAGTGATACCACTGCAGAAAGAGTCAAATGAATAACCTGCCTTCCAGTACGGTAATAGATCAGTTGAGCGAAGCTCTGCCTCTTTCAATGCATTATAAACTGCATCAATAACTGGACTATTGGTCGTGAGAGAATCAAACTCATAGTTAAATAGAGCTAATCCGATAACATCAAGAGTTAGCTGTGAGAACTTTTCCTCCATGTTTACAGCAGAGCCATTGACTAAACTGGGCTTCAGTCTCTCAACCATCTGCTCAGCGCATCTGCAAAAGACCCGTTCAACTATTATCGACAAGTACTTCTTGTGAAGTGACGGAACCACGGCCCTGCGCCTTACCTATAATAAGAACATATTTGACCTCAAAAACAGTAAACACATGCAGGAAGCATACTAGAACTCAGAAACAGGGATACATAAATTTTTAGAAGGATCAAGCTACATCATATGATGCTTTTACTAATACTAGCCCATAGAGTGAAAACAAAATGCATACAAATCCAAACCTTCCAGTAATTATTGTGTTACTACGGCAAGACCATGAAATCTGAAAATCTGATGGTTGTAACATCTTCAAATCAAATGAGGGCTTTCCTTCAAACATCAGTACTAGGCTACATTAAAGTAATTCAAGTGTTTCCATTGCAATTATGCCACACTCAAATCTCTTCCAAAGTGAACCCTAAATTCCAGTGAGTTAATAGCACAGAGTGAAAACTAATTCAACATAAACAAACGGTAATACACACAAATAGATTGCAATCTTATCTAAAATAAACGCACAAGAGAGAGAGAATCCTGATTTTAACATCAAAAATGAAAGCGCGAAATCTAGGCATAGAGAGAAATCACCGTCCAAAGAGAACCCTCGGCGATGGCGAAGCCGGAACCAAACAAAAACTCAGAAACCTCGGCCACGAGGCCCTTGGAGTACTTGGTGCCGTAATTCCGCAACACATACTTGGCAATGGCGGGGTCGCTGACGATGACGAAGTTCCTGGGACCGGCGGCGAGGCGGTAGATGGGGCCGTACTCGTTCATCCACTTGAAGAGAGGCAGGAAGAGGGCGCCGCCGAGAAGATCGGAGACGTCATCGAGCTTGGCGCTGGCGGCGGGGATGTTGGAGTCGTCTTTGGGGCCTAATGTGGCGAGTGATTTGGTGAGGGACGTCAGCCAGTCTGGGCTCACCCATGAAGTGGTCGGCGGTGGCTTGCCGTTGGAGGAGTTGTTAATGGAAAGGGAGGGAGCAGGGCAACGCCGGCGATGGAGACGGGGATGTGTGATGGGGGATAACACGGAGAGGGATAATGCAGATGACATGATAGCCGCTACTCTCTGTTTTTCCCGGTCATCATCTCATTTTAATTATAATAATTTTTATTATACACTTATACAAAAATATCCTTACTAAATTTTATTACTTCCTCAATCATATTGACTCATTTCTATTACACAGTTTTTAAAATGAATGTGGTAAAATTTAAAATAAGAAAGTAAAGGAAGAGGAATTAAAAAAAAGAAATTAATGTACAATAGAAGATAAATTTTTTGCAAAAAAAATAAATAAATGACTTAACTACGTTGAAACAATCCAAAAAGAGGTACTATTAAATTTTCGATATAGAGTGATTAACTCATTTAGGTGAGTTTATTTAACACATAATCTATGTCTCTTAATAGGTGATTTTATTCTTCTTCCTTTTTTAGAAGTTTTTCACCCAAACCACCTCCCCGTGGATTAGATCCATAATTACCAGTATTATTTTGAAACTGTTTTAGAGTATTTATTGTTTGTATGTAATTATATATTCCATCCTTCCACAAAAAAATAGACTAGTTTTGACATTTGGGTCGTCCATAGGGGTGTAAATTCGGGTACCCAAACCCGAAATCTAAAAAATATCATACCCAATACCCGACCCGGATATGAATTCGGGTACCCTAATACCCGATGCGGGTACCCGAACCCAACTAATCGGGTACCCATAAACCCGGAAGTATTATATTTGAAATTTATTCTTTTTCACTACAAAAATCTCGCGATTTAGCAGTGGAATTTAGCAGCGGATAAACATCCGTCACTATTAGTAGCGGATTTGTAACGAAATATCCGTTGCAAAAGTTAGTAAGGGAATTTGTAGCAGATTTTCAATAAAATTTGGCGGCATAATAGTGCGCCATATTTAGGGACGAATTTAGTAACGGATCCAGTCCGCTAGTAATTAGTAGGAGGCATATCCGCTACTAATAATTATTTCTTTATTAATAAAAATCTAAATTACAAAATTAAATAAATATAGCGACGGATTCATATTCGCTAGCAAATAGTAGCAGATATATCCGCTACTATTAATTATTACAAAATTAAACAAAAGAAATTATAAAAATAAATAAATTTAGCAACGGATTCGTATCCGTTAGTAGTTAATAGCGGAATAAAAATGTCCGTTACTATTCTGCGGCTAGAATTTTACTTATTATTTTTTATTTAATTTTGTTATTAGTTAATAGCAATACAAAAAATATGATATAGGAAATTTTAAACAAATTCTCACGTGATTTTGAGTTTGATCCAAAATAAATATAATCCCTCCATTTCGCAGTATTTTTTATTTAATTTTGTTATTAGTTAATAGCAATACAAAAAATATGATATAGGAAATTTTAAACAAATTCTCACGTTATTTTGAGTTTGATCCAAAATAAATATAATCCCTCCATTTCGCAGTAGTTGAGTCATTTTTTTTTGCACAAAGATTAATAAAAAATAAATATTAAATATATTAAATGAAAAGATGATAAAATTGGAAAGAGAAAATGCAGAGAGAATAAAGTAAGAGAGGGAATAAAATAGAAGACGGAAAATATGTTGCTTTTTGCTAAAAAGAAAAATTACTCTACTATGGATGGCAGACAATTTTTGATACGACACGATACGACGACACGGACCCGCACGAAATTAACACGACACGAACACGCACGTTCAGGATTTGGGTCCTTATAGGGTCGACCCAATAAGAACACGAAGATAACGGGTTGGGTCGGGTCGTGTTTGGGTCGGGTTTGGGTTACACGTTAAGAAAAAAAATTATTTTTATTAATTAAAAAATTATTAAACTTTAATTTCTAGTTATTTTTGTTGATTAAAAATATTATACTTTAATTTTAATTAATTAAAAAATATTATACTTTCATTTTATTAATTAAAAATATTAATTAATTTTTCTATAAATTTTAAGAAAATATTATGCTTAGATTTTATTAAAAAATAATATTTTTAATTATTTAATTTTATTATATAGATTTAATATTACTATAATTTAATTTCATTATTTTGATTAAGAAAATAATTATTTTAATTTGGTATTTTTTTATTTTATCATGTAATATCAAGTTTATATCGTATAATAACATCATGTTTTAGTCGTTATCGTATTGTGTCAAGCTAACTTACTATCATTAACAGAGAGTTGACTTTTTTATTTGTACATGATAATACGCACGAACCCGCTGGGTTGGGACACATAAGAACCCGATGATTTCGGGTTGGGTTGAGCTTGGACACGATTGGGTTGTGTCGATAATGGGTTGACACGATAACGACCCAACACGCACGATCTGATAGCCCTTGGAGCATACTAAAGTATAAAAATGACTCAACTATCATGGAACAGAAGGAGTACAATTTTTAATTAAAACAATATTTTTTTTTAAATTTGAAGATATTTAATTTCAAATTTAATATTTTCTTAAATTATTATAGAATGATTAGTATGTAATTTATTTTAATTTACTTCATATTTTTAAATTTTATTTCAATGTATAATGTTGAAAATGTTCGACAATGTATGTACAATTTATGTATGTTTATCGTTATCCAAATAAATATAAATGTACATAAACTGTATTCGTACATAATATCCCTAAATTTTAAATTTAATTGAATTATTTATGTATTAGTTTTGTTGGGGAGTGATCAATTGCTAACTACAACTAATTTAAGGCCACATGATTTTAAAAAACGTGTGGTCTATAATTTGCCACGTGTAATTTTCGTTTTTATTAATTAAATCGAAAAAGATAAAAAAAAACGCCAAATTAGGGTTTTGGATGAAAATGTCAATATAGTGTTTCGAAAATATCAACACAATGCTTTGAGAATGTCAACACAAATTTAGGATTGACATTGTATATGCTTTATATTGACATATTATCTTAGCTGCATTGACATTAACCTGTGTACGAAAAATACGAAAATTCTAGATTTTTTTTTCAAATTTTAACGTCGGAACATATGCATGTAGTATATCGTTGGAATCCTTATAAAATTATCTTTAATTTGATATATGTTATATGAATTTAAAGTGTTGGGATTTCTTTTAAAAGTTAGTTATAACTAACTTGACATTAATACCCCTATTGATTTTTATTGGAATTAATCCTATAGCCTTATTGACGTTTTTTGTTGATCGTATTGACATTTTGTGGTTGATGATATAGGCCTTTAATTTGAATATCTAATGGCTATTATTGAGTTGTAGTTAGCAATTAAGCATTGAGTTAGCAATATAACACTCCCCTAGTTTTGTTATTAGTTAATAGCAATACAAAAGAAGTGACATAGTAAATTCATAATAATTTTTCACATTATTTCAAACTTATTAAAATAAATATACAATTTTTAATTAAAATATTGTTTTTATAATTTTTATGTCATTTAATTATCTGATTTTTTTTGGAGCTGCAACTAAAATTATTTTTTTATGTTAATTATTGATAGTCAATTACGTGATAGAAGATGGGTGCAAATAAATTTTTTAAGTGGTACTCCATATAATTGGATTATTAATTATTAATTACTTTCACTCAACTCACACACCACAACGCACGACTCAACCCTTAACTCCCACGCCGCTTCGACGCCACAGCCTCTCTCGACGCCGTCGCCGCCTCCATCGACGGCCGCCTACCTCGACACCTGACGACCGTCCCTGCTTCTCCTCCCACGGTTCTCTCTCTCTCTCTCTCTCTATCCCACAGTGCACATCTTAATTTTGCCTAATCTAAATTTTGCCTGTTCAGTTACTTGCTTGTGGGTGTGGTGTTCCCTCATATATTGAATAGGATGAAAGAGGAGCACCAATTCTAGCGTGTATGGCTAAATGGTTCTAGTTTATGTTGGATCAATTCTAATGGGGAATTTCTGTTTAGTTGGCAATTTTGCTTTATTAGGATTATTATTTGTTACTGATATCAGATTTTGATTAACCAGAGTGATGTTTTTGATGATATTTAGAAAGCCATCCTAAGAGTACATTAGGATTTATACAACAGAAAGTGGTGGTCATGCGCCTCCCCACGCGGCAGGGCTCGGAGATTGTGGTGGTCTACGTGCGACACCCATGGCTACCTCCACGCTTCTCTACTCCCATGGCAATGCTGCCGACTCGGACAGAAGTACGAGCTCTTCATCGAGCTCAACATTCATATGTGCGTCAATCTCCTTGGGTACATATGCTTTTTTCGTCTTCAATCGGTCAATTCTAGCAGTTTTTGAATGAATTTGGTTCGCAGAAAAGCATATAAAATTGATTAAGCAGATGCGATTTTCCGTTCACATTATGCTAAAACTCTTTTACTTTATTTGGATTCTGAGTTTCGTGCTCTAGGTTCATGCTCATCATTATAATTTGGAAACCTTTGAAAGTAAGAAAATTTCTCGAGATTGAATTTTTACCATAGGAATTGTGTGCTTTGCTACTGCTACATCTAGTGATAAATTATAGAATAGTTTGTACAATCTGTGAACTCATATATTCACATGTGAGTGTGTGTTTGGGTGTGTGTCACATATTGTAGAAAAGAATAACTTTGTGAAGCTTCTTTGAATATGATCAGGTATGACTACTCTGGATATGGGCAGTCGACTGGGACAGTGAGTGCTAGATCTGATGCTTTTTGTTGGATCTTTCTCTTGGAGC
>NW_025952536.1:0-47715 GCF_023119035.1 Salvia hispanica | reverse complement strand
ATGGTATCACCAACAAATTAAGTATAAATACAATTAGTCGTTTTCATATCTTTACTAATTTTAATATTTCTTTTATAATAAATTAATTTGATGCAAATAATTAGTTGTTATTGATTATTAGATAAGTATACCTAATTCAAAAGTTAATTTTTATATTAGTTAGTTGTCATTGTAATTTTTATATTAGTTAGTTGTCATTGATTATTAGATGAGTAAACTTAATTCAAAAGTTAATTTTTATATTAGTGTTCCAATAAAATAACATTCTCCATCTTAAGGTAAATTAATTCAAATCTTTTTATATTATGCAAATTTGAAGAAAGTTATTAATTGACTTAATTATAATTCTCCAAAGTTATTGAAAGTTACTATTAAGATAGTTAATTTGCATTGATTTGACTTTCCTTTAATAATTATACGTTTATACTACATAACTATTTAGCTAATTTCCTTTTATTTGAAATAAGGGTATATTTGTCCATGTATAAATTATTCTTATGGCACAAAAACATAAGGGCATTATGGCATGGAGACATTATGTCTCTAAATCACTACTAAAATAATAAAGAAAGAAGCATCCTTCTGATTCATGGGGCATTCTCCTTGTCGTAATTGAGTCATATTCATTTTAATTGCTAGCTCATGTATATTTGCATTTGCCAAATGCTGCAAGAAAAAATATCAAAATCAAAACAAGTACTAAACGTATATAAAATATTAAAAGAAAAAAAAACTTAGAAGGTTTCAACAAAGATGCCAATGTCTTTGTTAAAGTTCAAATTGAGAATGTATGATAGGTGGTTGTGCAACGTAAACGGTTGGTAGCACGAACCGCCTCATTTGATTTCTTTGCAGTCCACTAATCGTTCACACGCTACGTTCAAAAACGCATACAGATTCTCGCTGGTTGCTCCTGGTGTTACCACACACCATTTCTTGCTCTGCGTTATTTGCGAATTTAAACTAGTTCTATAGAAATTATATCTCAATTGTTGTTTAGAAATTACTAGAAGCATGGTTACATTACTGAAGTTTCTGCTCAAAGTTGTTTGCATTTCGTCATAGGCTTGATCTTCCATGTCTTGAATAATGATTTGAGCGAGCAAGAAGCAGCTGCAACGGAGAGTATAAGAATCCAAATCCAAATAACATCGAAATCGAATGTTTATTTTCTAACCAATAAAGAAAAAAATAAACATTACATGGAAATAATTTAATTCTGCAACGTGACAAATTGTGTAATAAAACTGATAGCGACAGAAACCAAACCCGCGTCGGTGCTCATTGAATGCTAAATTTAAGGAGAAGCATAACATATATGAATGGTGTTTTGAATCATGCCAACACTATTAAGAATAAATTAGGAATGCAATGTCACAAGCCATGAAGCCATTCTTGCATTTGCTTGTTTTACTTTTTGTTGGAATCAAGTGTGCTGCTGCTTCACAAACAATCGTGGAAAACCTTCCCGGCTACGACGGAACTCTGCCTTTCAAACTCGAAACAGGGTCTCTCCATTTCTCAATTCACTCTGTTTTCTCTGTTTTTCTCGGTTTAATTGGAAAGAATTGATGTTGTTTTGTGGGATTCAGATATATTGGTGTGGGAGAGAATGATGAAGTTCAGCTTTTTTACTACTTTATATTTTCAAAGTGATATGTAGCACAGTCTATTTCTATGTAATTTTTCACTCAGTTAGTTATTGGGTGATACTCATACATTTCTTTCTATACAAATATAAAATGACAACTTATCCAATCATTTTATAGTTGTGTATCTCAAATGCTTAAACATGAGTGATCTAACAATGGATCTTCCCACCATATAAGTACTTTCCAAGGAACGAATCAAAACTATATGTGAATAATATGAAAAGTCAATCTCATTTCCCATACTAAAAAATCCAATTCATGTTTTCTTATTTTTGCTAAAACTAAAAACAAGCCCTTCCTCCCTTGTGCATTACTTCATAGAGCCATCTCATGTATATTTGCATTTTCCAAATTATGCAAGAAAAAAAATTAAATCTAAGCGAATACTAAACGTATATCAAATACTTAATAGATAAATTTTTTTAGAAAAAAACTTACAAGGATCAGTGTCAACAAAGATGCCAATGTCTTTGTCACAATTTCTATATATGCGAAAGTTCAAATTGAGAATGTATGATGCATGATTATGCAGCGTAATCAGTTGATAGCATAAACCGCCTCGTTCGATTTCTTTGCATTCCACTAATTGTCCACACGCTATGTTCAAAAACGCATACAGATTCTCGTTGTAAAACATAGTACTCATATTGCTTAAAGAGGTGTATAATTTGGGGTTTGCATACAGATTTTATTTGATTTTTTTCTAACTGAAACTGGATTGAATTTGTAGAAAATTCTAACGTCTTTGAATTGTCTAAAAATGTGAATCTAGTCGTCCAAAACAAAAGTGGATTGTAAAATGGAATATTTGAAAAAAGCAATTGTAATTTTGTTGATTGAGGGGATTACTAATAACTAATTATATAAATGTAATTAATACAGCATTTATGTATTTATTTAATTATTGATGCATTACATTCAATCAATTTATTAAAATATTTATAAATATGTTCTGTGCAACCAAAAAATAATATAAGTAATATTTTTCAAATAAAAAAGGTTCAAACAAAAGTAGTCACCTAACACTTAATTAATTGAATTGAATGGACTGTTGGACACTGCACTGTGAATTCCAATTTGAATAAATTAGAATTTGACGTTACATCACACTCAAATGCGCAATTAATCAAAATTAATCATCTCTATCCAAACAGTAAATTAATAACACAAATCAAAACAATTGCTGTTTCCAAAATTTTCACTATCCCGATGAAAGTAAAATTCAAATTAGGAAACCAGAAACACTCAAAATACTCCGCCGAAGCAAAATTAGCAAATATGTATCAGATTATTCAAATCAAGAGAATAAAACAGTTTTTTATGCAATTTTGACTACTGATTCAGTTTACCAAAGAGAGGCATCTGCTGTGAAAATCCAAACTCCTATACATAATACAAATAATTAATTAAAAGTGCGAGGAATCAGGGGAGATGCTTCTTGCCAGGGCGATCGGCGGTTTTGAGAGTCCGGTCGATGATTTTCCTCGCCTGCCGGCTGCGGATCTCCACCTTCACACTCGCGCTCTTGTCCATTTTTATGTACGGCTTCTTCTTCGAGTTCGACGACTTCTTCAGCAATCGGACCTTCGATCTTATCACCTCCACCAAATTCCCCAACTGATTCGCCATTTCTCACACCGAAACGAAGCTCCTCCTTCTGCGAATCGATCGGATTGAAAATCCGCCGCGTAATTTCGTCTCCGATTAGCGCAACGCCGATGATTGGATCGGAATTTTAGGTGAGAGTGAGGGAAACGGCAGTCGGTGCTGCGTTTGAAGAGTGTGGAATGTGAAATGAGTTTCAGTTTGGTAGAGGTATTTATAACGTGGTCGTGGCGTGCGCACATTGACTAATGTAGTTTATTTTATCTTTTCTAATCTTATTAATTTATGAATTTGAAAATATGATGATTATAGTATTATTGGAACATGATTAATAATAAAATATAGATTATTATAGGTTTTGGATCTTCTTATCCTAGTTTGGTGAATGGCATGCTCACCTTGACCATGACACGTTTATTTTTTAATTTTCGGTATTTACTTGGAAAAATAAATTGTATGTGAGTCATACTCATGTGACATTTTATTTTATAAGCTCCAAAAATAGCGGCAACATCTTGTGTTATTATTAATTTAATATTATAGCTTTCATATCACTATAACCAAAGGATTGACCAAATTCCTAGAGGTGGAACTAACTCATAGTAAGAACTAAGAGCATCTACAATGGCGGCTAGCGCACCGGTTAGTCGATTCGCGTCGCTAGCCGGTCGGCTAGCCGAACCATTGGAACCGGTTAGCGGCATTTCGGCGAAAAACAGGCGAGCGCACGCTGATTTCCAGGCGCTCGCCGCCATTGTGGTGTGCCGATCGGCGAGCGATCGGCCTGTGCAATTTTTTATTTTTTATTTTTTGAAAATTTTTGAAACACTATATATACGCGATTTTAGTTTCATTTTCATTTGCACCACTTATTTTAACGAGTTTTCTCTCTAAATTTTTGTACAAGAGCAACATCGAGCGATGAGTAACGCGGGTGGTTGCCGGTGGTGGTAGTGGTGGTAGTGGTGGGGATGCTTTGAGGAGTACGATCGGAGGATGAGCGAAGGCTATCGGAAGGCTTCACACGGACCGCGAGATAGAGCGAGTACATACGAAAAGGTCGAAGCAATGGCATTCGCCCTCGACCCGTTGTCCACCGCCGAAACGATGGTTGATCGGGATGCGTAAGCTGCACATCAGCGGCTATATGTTGACTACTTCGCTCCGGAGCCGCGGTTTAACGCAAACATGTTCGGGCGTTTTAGAATGCACAGGGAGTTGTTTATGTGTATCGTTGACGCTTTGGAGTGTCCGATATATGAGCTTAAACGAGGCAATGCGGGCTGGTAGACCCCGGCCTTTTAAGCTATTCAAAAGTGCACGGCAACAATCAGCCTACGGAGGCGCGGAAGACATGTGGGATGAAATTACCTCCACATCGGTGGGCATTTGCTGGAGATATGCGGTTTTGTCGGCGTGATTACAATTTTCCATGATCGGTACCTTCGAAGCCCTACCCCCAAGATTGTCAGGATCGATGCAGATGCACGGGGCGAAGCATGGGTTCCCCGGGATGTTAAGCGACATAGATTGTATGCGTGGGAGTGGAAGAAGCGTCATTGCACAGGAAGGAGGGCCTACCGGCCAGGCTACAAGGAAAAGAATCCCGCGATGATCCTCGAGGCCGTAGCCGATTACTGACTGTGGATCGGCATGCGTATTTTAGGGTAGCCGGGTCGAACAACGACCTCAGCGTCTCGACTCGTCGCCTCTTGACGAAGTGTCGGGGCATCTCGGTGCGGTCGTCTCATTTGTGACCCAGCGGCAGCGGCATGATATGGGCTCTTTAGCATGCTGGATGGGATATACCTAGGTGAAGTACTGTCTTTGTGAAGACGATCGGAGCACGCAAATGATGACGGGAAGGCCTACTGTGCGGAAGAGAGCAGGAGTCGGCGCCCTTGGCAAGGACGTGGAGCGCGCATTTGGTCAGTGCTCCAGTCTCGATGGGCGACAATTAAGAGTCCATCGTGTTTGTGGGATGTCAAATGCATTAATGATATAATGTACGTCTGCATTATCATGCACAACATGATCGTCGAAGACGAAGGCGCATAACCGACTAATCAAACGAATGACGATACCGGGATGCGTACTGACGGTCCAGCCACGGGCGTATGCCACCCCCAACGTGCGAAGGGGGGTACCTCACGATGAAACCGGCCGTCTCCAGGCACATGCCGACATGCGCCAAGTTGATGCTCATATTCAACTCTAAAAGGATTTAATTGAAGAGTTGTGGGCACGGAGGAAGGATGCACGGCGATAGTTTTTTTCTTTATTATGTAATTTTTTTTTTTTTTTAATGAATGTACTTTTTTTTTAAATGAAATTAATGAATTTTCCACGTATATGTCTCGTAAATTTAATTCCGTAATTTATCGTAAATTTAATTCCGTAAATGTAGTTGTTTTTTGAATTATTTTTATTGTGGCTAGCCTATTTGATTAAAATGATGATGTAGCAGATGAATTTTTAGTGCTGATGACGTGGCAGAGAGAGAGTGGCTAGCCTGTAGCTGGCCTAAAGCCATTGTAGATGCTCTAATAACGGCTAATTGTTTGTAAAATTGGAAGAGACCAATTCTGGTTTCTCTTGCATTTTTTACTATTTGAATGATAACTCATGAAGTAATAAAAGTTTGCAAATCCGTTTAAATTTTTGAAATTTGTGATTTGCAAAATTGGAAGAGACCAATTCTGGTTTCTCTTGCATTTTTTACTATTTGAATGATAACTCATGAAGTAATAAAAGTTTGCAAATCCGTTTAAATTTTTGAAATTTGTGATTTGCAATCCAAATTTTGAATGGTCATTAAAATTGTGATTTTGCCATTTTGCCGTTAAAAATTGAGATTGTCTTTCTTATAGATATAGTGCAAAATGAAGAAAACGAATTCAGTGTGCGATCAAGTCATCATTTGTAATCTTATCCTCTCGTGTCAAAATATGCATATATCCACTCACATATAGGTGAAATAAAATAAACATCAATGGAGAGAGAGAGAATATTACTACTACTATATGATAGTACAAAATAATTATATGCAAAAAGATTTGAACCATTATTAAGCAGTCATATCTCTACGCTCTACCCACACGTCATTTAAATTTGACAAGTACAACTCCTATCATTCATGTCTTCACCCATACAAACATTATTTAAAGCACTACATATTCGGTATTCCTTTCTCCTTTAAAAATATGCCAAATGGAATGTGATTTTAATAAAAACAATTACTGTATTATGGTGGAGAAAAAAATCACACTTCAAATATAATGATAGTAGTAACTAGTAATGAGTAAAAATATATTATGAGTACAAAAAATAAGTCATACGGCATAGTAGGTGAATAAGTTTTAAAACAAGATTCTTTACACTATCTTAGAGTATCTCATCATAACTATCTTGTTATATCTTATCCGTAAAACCAAACGGGTCCTGAGGATAATATATTGTAGCATGATGTCTACAAAACAATTTTTTATAAATATACAAGAGACTATTTTTACAAGATATACAAGTAATCAAGTTGATACAGTTTCATTTTTCAAATGAGGAAAAGCATATTCCACACTTGTTCAGATGTCAACCAAAACATAAATGGGGATTGAAAAATAGTGGGAGAATTATTTGTTATGAAATGAAAGTAGAAACTTAGCAAACACATCTATTGAATGTCAACTTCACAAGAAAGTGTAAATAACAGTATCGGTTTTTCAAAGTCGTGACTTTGATGATATCTCTCAATACACACCACATGCCTTTGGCCTCTTAACTTCTGCTCAACAAAGTCAATGCATATCATATATATGATGTACACACATTAAACAAATGCAATAAAAAATTATACTCCATTAATATATATCAATATTGTAATGGCCACTTTTACTAACTAGAGTAAATAGTCAGCCACACTTCGTAGTCAATTTTTAGGTTTGAAATCCAAACAACCCTACTTTTTAAATTTAACCATTTCTTTCTTCTTCTTTTTTTACTCCCTTTCTTCCTATTCATTGATGATAACACCAATAATACAGTAATTAAGAGACAATTTTGCGAAAAAAAAAACATAACTTAAGTATCGGTAATTGAAAACACAGTGAGAATATTTTTTGTTTTGACTATTAAAACTATTAAAATCTTGTCACGCATCGACTTGGTGATGATCCTAGCTCCTCTATATAAGTGTGGATAACCCTCCCTCTTATAAGGCCTTTTAAGGGGCGAGTGACTCAAAAATGATACTCCCTCCGTCCGAAAATAGGAGTCCCGTTTTTCCATTTTAGTCCATCCGCAAATAGCAGTCCCGATTCACTTTTACCATAAATGGTAATAGGGTCCCTTCCATTAGCTAAATTCCAACATTCGTTTAAATTCATATATGTCTGGTGAGGCCTACATTTCAGTAATGCTTTTTTCCACCATTTTCTTTTAAAACTATATCCGTGCTCGAAATGAGACTCTTAATGGCGGACGGAGGGAGTATTCGTCTAAGTCATCAAAAAGATAGAGTAAGCATTCAATGAATGATTCTGTTCAAAGTTCAGACGGTGAAATTTTCAAAGAGAAGAAACCCAAGGTAAACCTTCTCTGGTTAAGCCAATTCCACATTTCAATAATGCATTATACTAATCAAATAGGTCAAAACACTCAAATGGGTATACATTATAATATTGGAAAGAAATAAAACCATTCGTCGTAAAAATAATTTAATCAAACATAGCTAGTTTTTTTCAACTTATATGCAAAAGTCTGCCGCTGAAATTCTGCTGTTTTGCGCTATCATTTTCAACAAGAAAGTTTTTAAACTGTTTTAATATTTCTTTTTCTATATAATAACCTTATCTAATGTTTGTGAAAGTATGTAAACCAAGAAAATAAGGGTAAAAATAAATAATTGTTCATAAATTATAATTTTTGCAAAATAATAAACATATGTTCTTAATGTGAAAATGAGTGGAAGGAGTGAGAAATTAATAAGAGAGAGAAAATAGAGCTTTGTAGACTCCGTAGAAGACCGTTAACTAAGGCAAACCACTAAATTCCCTACAAATAAGTCAATTATGTGACGTTTCCTTCTGTCATTCTCAAAAGCCAAAGATGTTCATATTAGGATTTCAATAACATAACCTTTGGTTGTTACAAATATCAGTTCCAAGTACAACGACATCACAAGTATCCAAAAAGCCCTATCCACGTGCGTGTTAGCCTAGTGGTATTGCAGTTAATGCACGATGCCAAAGGGTCTCGAATTCGAGACCACTGTGATGCGGCTTTAAATTTTTGTTCATTTATCAACAAAAAGAGCCCTATTCAGTTTCAGTTTCAGTTTCATCATCACCTTGAGTATGTGTGTCCGGTCACAATTGAGATAGAACTTGTTCGACTCAAGCGGGCATATAATGACACTAGGATTATTTTTTTCACTTTTTTTAGAACAAGAGGGATACATAACTACACAAGGGAATGGTTTGATTGCAAGCAAGAAATTTTCTGGTATACTTTAGACAAGTTGCAAGCATATGTACAAGGTTAAGAGCTTATGTCATGTCAAGAAAGGTGAATTGATATGGAAGTTCTAGAGTTACATATTGATTTGACATAAGACATGTCAAAAATGTATGACATACATATCGAGAAAAGGAACTTGCCTGAAGTGCAATTAATTGCTTGCTAATTCCTGGCAGTCGGACCATAACATCACAGTAGAAAGGAGAGCCATTGTAGCAGTTTCAACACGCAAACGGTGTGGGCCCAGACCAACAGCAATTGCTCCAGCCTCCCTTAACGAGTTCAATTCCTCTTTGGTGAAGTCTACGTATGAAAGGACTTTATTAATTATTTGTGCATAATGGATCGAGGAAAAAGAGCAAAGGACTAAACATAGCCTCATCCAAAAAGGGGTGGGATTATACATAGAATGTATTAGTCACTAACCTCCTTCAGGGCCAATTATAATGATTCCATTAGGTTCTTTGTTTATAGAGCTTAATGCATTAAAAACGGGAGTAGCCTCTGCCGCAGCCAAAAATGCTAATCTTGAATTAGCTACCTAAATAGAGGATAGAGAAAAGAGCACAACATGAAACATGAGAACAGAGTTAAAGGTTAGACAAAACTCATCAGTCAAACACTACTAAATTACTATGATTTTACAGAATACACTTACAACAGGTAGAAGTTCACCAACTGCAATGGGAGGCTTCAAAATCATTTCATGTAATCGTTGACCTACATATACAAGGTAGTTTGGATGAACAAAATAAAATTCAAAACATGAAAATGATTTCATAATGACCTAATATGAAAGAAAACAATGCAGAAAGAAAGCAGCATCATAGTATATTACATTGCTTAGCTGCTGCCAATACAACTCGCTGCAGTCTGTCAGCCCTGTTTTCTGAAATTGACTGAGAGCGTCCAGTTAGCAACGGTGTCACACTGGATGCTCCAAGTTCCTGTGGTGCACAAAATGAAGAAAAAATAGATATAATAAATATCTCTGAAAACCACAAATTAAACGAAAATTACCATCAGCTGAAGTTCATACAGTGCATTTCTCCACTAGCCAATCAGCTCTCCCTCCCTTGAGAGTGCCTTAAATAAACAACGTAAATCAGATATAGAATCCCAAGACACAGGGGAAATAAGGTAAACAAGTTCTCCAGAAACTCACTGAACGCAGCGAAAACGTGCCACTGAGTGGTTGGTTGAGAAACTAATTTTGGGTTCTCCACTGCTTCAAAATCCACCCCAGAACGATCAATACTCTCTATGCGCCCCTCAACGAGACCGCCCTTTCCATTAAATAGCTCTACCCTTGCAATGTAAAGATCTATATAAATCATACCATATTGATACCGAATTAGAGACAAGTAACTTCAAAGCTTCCACATCCCTAGAAATAAATCGAATGTGTAACATCTCTTCTCTTCAAAATCATGTTCTCCTTTTCCATAACTTTTAGTGATTTGATAATCACCTCGTGTAATCCAAATTTGCGAGAAAAAATGTCGACAGACTCAGAAATCGGAACAGCTCAAAAAAAGGACATCTCTTAAGCAATTATTCATTTCTCTTACTCTTTAAAGTGTGTGCATAATGCAAATAAAACACAGAGGTGAGAATGAAGACAAGTAAGCTATCAAAATCAGATTCATTCCACAAAATCAATAAAAAATCACCAATTCATCAATATATTGAGCTTGACTACGAGATTAAACCAAAATTAACGGAAGTCATATTACCTATCATCGATTCCTAGTCTTAGCACTTTGGTCATGTGCCAGAACTCGTCGCCTTTCACTCTCACAACACCACCCTACAAAATTGAAACACGATAACGCTTACAAATGCAGTTTCTTAAACAATAAGCCGTGTGTATCAGTGTGTGCACACGAAAACGTGCACAATTGCTGGTGAAAATTGGGGGAGTGGAAGTACCTTAATGGTAGGTAAGGTTTCGGAGAAGAATCGAGGAAGTCCGCCGCGTGACTGGCTGGAATAGGCTGAGGATGATGAAGAGGAGGAGAATGGGCGCAGATTGAAATGCTGCGTTGAGCGGTTGATTAGGCTGAAGAGCCGCGGATTACAGCTTATGACTTGCATTGGAAGAGCTCCGGCGGCAGGGTTTATCGCCGGCGCGGCCTCTGGCTCTCCTAATTCTTCGCACAGGGTTTTGAAACAACGCTCAGCGACTTTTGAAGTCGATGGAATATAATTTGAAATCGCGTTTTCACTCCATTTATGTGTCTTTCTTAATTTTTTTTAATTGAGAAATGGATGTACATTTCAATTTTCAACCATAAACTATCTTTTTAAGAGCTTCAATAAATCTGTAAAAAAATGAATTAATGATGTTAAATTCCATTTTGTCTCAATTATATAGCTAGACAGAAAATTTTACAAGAATTAAGAAAAAAACATAAGAAACAAACTTCTTCATATAGTCATAGTATTTAGTTTGATGATCCATAAATACTAAAAAGTTACTAATTAAATAATAAATAGGGACACTTTAGTAAATAAGTTAAAGTAGAGAGCAGAGAAATGATCTAAGCTTTTATTGTTAGTTAAAAATAAGTTAGAAAGATAATATAGAAATATAACAAGTGATTTTCAAAAAAAATAATAAGCATATTTTTGTAGGACACACAAAATTTAAATTAAGCATACTCTTTTGGAATAGGAAATATTCCTTGTTAGGAAAATCTAATAATAGTAGTATCTACAAAAATAAAATCTATATAATTGGAAATGATTAATTATTAAAAAATAAATGATTTATTACAACACAATTTTCGAATAAAAATCTATTGAACATTCATAATAAAAAGATGTGCAATATTTCTTTTTTTAACACTCTTCTTTTTCATCTATTTCTTGCTGGTGAAAATTGACAAACTTATAAATAACACGTGTTTTAATGTGAAATTTGGTAAAGTAAAAAAGAGATGAAAAAAAGTAGTGGAATGAATTTTAGTAGATTATAAGTCCACATTATAAATGATGCGTAGATTATTATTTGTTGAAAAAATTTTAATTTTAGACTTTGTCTAATTTTGTAGGGCCCAAAATAGTAAAACTAGTCTATTTGTCTCGTTGACAAATGAGTATGGTATTTGCATTTGATAACACCTTTCATCAAGTTGGTGCACAAACCATTGCAATTTCGCGCAAAAAAAATGCTTGAATGCTGCCCAAAATATACACAAAATACTTAAAAAGCCAAAAAAAAGGCAAAATCTTGCATATCATCAAACACCTAAGCTAATCATAATCACCACTTCGATTCTTATTTCCGCAGCATCGCACATTGGCATTTGATCAAACCTTTCGTCAAGTAGGTACACTAAACTAGTAAAAGTCCGAATGCAATTTTGCACAAAAATACCTTAACAAGGCAATCAATCAAAAACCAAAATCTTCAGTGAGGCATATTATCAAACACCTTATCCTTATCACCATCATCCTCATCATCCCCATATCCACCTCCCATCCGGCAAACTCTCTCCCAAACCCCCTTCTCCACCGGCAAAACGGACAGCCTGGGCTGCCTGAACAGCGCGAACTCCACCCCTTTCAACTCCTTCTTCATCTCCGCCAGCCCCACCGCCGCCCTCATCTCCCCCACGGCCCTGACGTCCACCGCCTCCGCCTCGTCGTACCACTCGCGCACCACCTCCACCACGCCGACCACGCGCCGGGATTTGGCGCCGGAGTGGTAGAAGAAGCAGAGATCCCCCATTTTCATGCTCTTCATATACTTCTGCGCCTGCTTGTTCTTCACTCCGTCCCAATTGGATAAGCCGCCGTTGGCGGCTTGGTCGTCCCAAGACCACTCCGCCGGCTCCGTTTTCAGCAGCCAGTAGTTGCATTTCTCCTCCTCCGATTTTAGGTTTTCATCGCTGATTTCCATTTTTTATTTTTTTTTTGTTTTATTTAATTGCGCATTTGATTGAAGGCATTTAAAAGGAGGGAATGCTGATTGAGGCGGGAAATATCTGTCAACAGTAATAAAATTTGGCGCCATAAACATGGATTTTATCAACACTCATTATTTTGTTAGTGAAACAATTAAAGTGATTTATACCGAGTTAAAAATGGTGGGACATATTAGATTATTAGTAATTAGGCTTATAAATAGTTAGAGTTGGATTGTTATTTTGTCGACTTGATAACAACTCAATTCATTAAGATCATATCCAAACATATTTGTTTGCATTTCGCGCCTTTAAATGCGTGGCAATTTTAATTTCGCGTCTCTGATGAAGACGCATAAGGAATACACATCAATTCAATCGTAGACAGTTGGATTGCTGAAGTGATAAAATCAGCTTATTTTCGATCTTGCACTAGTTGACCAATTAGACTCTCATATATCACATTTTGGTATTATTTTGCTTTTGAAATCCATTAAAATTAGTACTAGTAATTTGAAAAAAATGCATATGAGACATTCTAACTCAAGCCAATACAACTACAATAACTTATGTTTGTCACCTTCACCATTCAACCAATTTGATTATCTTTGTAACACGCCTTTATTAGAGACGCAAAACTTAAACTCGTCTCTCATAAGTTGAGATAACGGTGTTTGCACGATCAATAAAATGAAATGATCTAGACGTATTGTGGGGATATAGGACTTGGTAGTGTTATTGTGGTGGTTATGGCAGTGAGGACAAGGAAAAGAGGGATGTAGTCACTCACTCACTTGTGGAATTGGTGATGAAGGCGGCATTTGAAAACTAAGAAAATAAAACATAATCCTAAAGTTAATAAAGCAATAAAAATACAAGGAATAAAAATAAAAGTAATAGGAGTATTATTATCAATGGGCTACTCGAACGCGACCTGAACCATTCGAAAATTATTGTATTATTATTGGGTCAATCTGATAAAGACGCGAACACGATAAGTCATGATATTAACCCATTAATTACATGTTTGTGTATATTGTGTCGCTATATAATAAAAAGGCACACGTAAATAGATTTGTCGAATGGACAAACTCAATCAGCCTATACTAGCTCGATCGCCAGAGAAGTCTATATCTACTTAAATTGTAGGGATCACTTATTATAGACTTACTTTGGTGGCTTGATTCACTCGACAAAGTCTATATCTAGTTAAAAATTGTAGGGATCACTTATTATAGACTTCGAGCATTGTTTTTATTAATTGATTTAAATTAGATTAGCGTGCACTTATGTTCATTTTTTTGGATCAATTTTGAACCATTTTTGAAGGATGGGTTGAATTAATAAGAACAAGGAACTCGAATCATAGAGTCAATTGGTTTAGTTCATATATTAAAAATGATTCAAATTTTAAAAAGAACTAAACGTTATTAATAAGGAGATTTATTACATCCATATGAAAACAAAATTGTATTAATCTCTGAAGCAATAACATAAATTATTGAAAATGGTTGCATACTTGCATATATAAGGATCACGGCTTCTTCTTGTTTTGGTTGTAGATGTAATCAAGTTGAGCTTCAACCATTCTCTTCATCATGCACTCATCATCTTTCAATCCGACGCAGTTATCTCGATCCGCCTCCTTCTCCCCGTCCTGATCCTAAAAAAATCACAAGTCGTCATCGTTAATAAAATTCAAATTTACATACAAAACAGAACGTTAATAAAAACGTGCATGCATGTGTTACTATTATGTGCGAGGCTCACAGAGTGATGATTCTCTATGGGAGTGACGTCGTGAAATGCGGGGCCCGGCCGGGCAGTGGCGTGGGAGGAGAATAGAAGGAGGAGGAAGAGGAGGGTTGTGAGTGTGCAAATGGTGGTGGTTTTGGCCATGGTGTTGGATTTTTTGAGTAAGGTCAAAAGTTGTGAGACTTGTTTTGGTATATAAGTAGATACAAAGTGATCGGACGGTCAATATTTTATGATTAATTAATGTAGGAAATTGTATTCGGAGAAGGAGATAAGAGCGTGGCTACAAGAATGCTACGCCTTTCTTTTTTTGGAAATTGGTTTTATTTGGCTATGTTGTATATAAATGTAAAGTAAAATTTGTCCAATTTGAAAGGTATTTGGAGTTGGAGAATTTGTATGTGTAAGTAAATTGCTGAGGTTGAAATTTTAATTATGATTAAGTTACGAAATAAATGTCTAATTGAGAATCGTAATTAATAAAAAAACCGCTGAGGTTATGTTTGTTTTCATTTTTATGCAATTTATTTTGGATGATTAAAATGAATTTATCACAAAAAAAATTTAAATTGATACTGTGATATGTAAATATGGATTTATATTAAGCAAGTTATAATTGTTTTAAATTTTCTCTTATGAAATGCTAAATTATACAGTAGTTTATTGAAGGGTTTTTGGCTTTTTAAACCAAAATCTTTCCCCGAATTTCGGTTTTGCTGAACACGAACTTTCATTTCTCTAGGATTTTCTCCCATATGGCCAGTAACGACTTAAAACCGGATTGTCTACATGTCAATTTTAATCCTTATTTGTCACTAAATTCATTACTTGGATACTATTTGGCACAATAATACATACAATCACAATTATTACATAACAAATGACAACTTTTGAATAAACAAAACACAAATTTAACATTTTGAATTATGCTATTCGGGTCGGAAATGTGCTATTCGGGTCGGGTTGGGAAAATTCTAACGAAATGAAAGTTCGTGGTTTTAAAAACAAATCTCGTAGTGCATGGGAAAAACCAGAATTTGGGAAAAGATTTTGATTTAAAAAGCCAAAAACCCTTTATTGAACTATAACGTACTAGAACCTTTTTTTTTATTTTCTTTTTTTCTCTTCAAGTCCAGTATTTTTTATTTTATTTTATTTTGTGTACGTCAAGAAATTTACAATTTTGTTTCTGGTTAATCAAATTTTTCCAATTATATATGGAGAAGTTGATTTTAAGATGAAAATGTTAAAGTTATCACATGGTAAAATACTAAAATTAGATGTTTTGAATTTTTTTCTAAGAAAATAGTTGTAGCTCGATTATTATTGATTCGATTAATAATTTATTTTAGAGATAAGTACGACGAAAAACAATGCTTTAAAATTAAAATTTACATTAATAACATTTTAAATTTTTAAATAAAATTAACAATATATATATATACACAACGACGAACAGTTCTTCTCCCAAACTCATCCCATCTGTCTCTGCAAACATGAGACTCAGACTCAGATCATTCGAATCTAAAGAAACCCTAAAAATCGAAATCCCTAATTCCTCCACTCTCCCCCAACTCCGGCAAATTCTCTCCCAAACCCTCCCCAATTCACCATCGCCTGCTTCAATCCGCCTCTCTCTTAATCGGAATGACGACATCCAATCCGACGGCGCAGACACCCTCCTATCTCTCGGAATCGCCTCCAGCGACCTTATATATTTCTCCGTTGAAGACCCGGCGCCGGCCACCGCTTCCGTTTCCCCAATTACCCTACCGCAGGTGACCGACTCTACCCCTACGCCTCGCTCTAATCATGCCGAATGTTCGAATCCCCAAATTACGCTCCCCGAAGCGGATGATTCCGATTCCGTTATGCTTGATTCTGATAAACGGGAAACCCTAGGTACGGATGCGAGTAACATGGAAGTCGATGACGACGGTATTGAAATTGATGGTATGGGTCATGAATTGGATGATGTTGTAGATAGGTCGTTTTCCGTGCCTGGATTTCTTAGGAAGGTGTTCGCGGCGGAGTTGGGCGACGATGGGGGCGCGATCACAAGCTGATTGTGATCGCGGTCCATGCGGTTATGCTGGAGTCTGGATTTGTAGGTTTTGATGAGAGGGTAAATGCAGTGGTTGATGGTTTTCAATTGCGCAACGAGTGGCCGTCGGGTCTGTTTAGGGTTTCCTTGTCCTACACTCTGCGTGAGAGTATTGTTGGTTCCGATGAAGCTATTAAGCGTGTGGTTTTGAAATTTCAGAATTTGGGGAATTACTTGAATGTTTATGGTACATTAGACAATGGATCATCAGCCAAGGAGGCCGGCATTTTGGGGTTCGATTGAACGAGGATGAATTGGTTCCTTTTCTGAACGTTGTGTGGGCGAATTGTGGCGCGATGGAGAATGTAGGTGGAGAAAATGGAGAATCTTCAGGCATATCTCCGGAGAAGGAGGTGTTTAGGTTTTGGAGGACTGTGAAGGATAATCTGGCGCTGCCATTGTTGATTGATTTATGCGAGGAGACCGGTTTGGAGCTTCCTCCCTGCTTCCGTGCGGCTGCCAAGTGAGCTCAAGTTGAAAATCTTGGAATCCTTGCCTGGTGTTGATGTAGCAAGAGCGAGCTGTGTGCTCGGAGCTGAGGTATATGGGGTCGAGTGATGACTTGTGGAAGACCAAGTTTTGTGAGGAGTTCGTCATTGAGATGAAAGAAGCCAACGTGAGTTGGAAGAAGGCATTTGCGACGGCTTGGAGCAGGCGGGAAGGCTGCAGCGCCTTGCGAACAGAGTTAGAGCTTCACCCTATTGGCCGGTGCCGAACTGGCCTCAGCCTAGGAGGAGAAGGTATCCCAATCCACTCATGTTTCAAAGGGTAGCGCGGTTTCTAGGGGACAAGCCGCCACATGGTGATGACCCACTGATCAGGCGGCATATTCCTGTGAACCCTCATCCTATGAGGAGCTTTTCACCACAGTGTAATCTAGGCAATCGTGGTGGTAGGTTTCTTGATTGAGTATATGCATACATGTTTATAGGAAGTTCTATGTTATTTCTATTGATCTTTGCGTTGTTGGTACTTGGTAGTATGTTCAATTATAGTATAAAATAGTTTGGTATTGACATTTTATTCCAGCACTGCTGTTGCTGTACATGTTAACCTATTGGTAATTTTGATAAAGGCTGATCCTTTATTTTCTCCATTTCTATGGCATTGTTTGTTTTGTTTTGATGAAGTTGTGTTGTTTTATTGGAGAAGAAGTCACCTAGTTTGGCAACTGGTTTTGCTGAATCTGTATATACATATTTACAGCTGTGTGTGTGAATATATTGTTCTGTATATTCACAAAACTCAGCAAATATTGATGCACACTGAATATGATTTAGCAGCCATGGAGAAATGAATTTTGGTTTCTCTGTTTCTGATGATTTTGCCCCATATTTTGAACATACAAATTAATGTCAGATTTGATGATTTTGTTAGTGGAGTGGCTGAAAGGATATATCATTGGCTTTGAATTTGATTTCGATTCATATTTGTAGGCATTGAATCAAATTTTCAAATTTGTTGAATGCAACGATAGTTGAGATAATATACTTAGTAGTAAGAGTGTCCATAACAGTGGAATAGTAGTCATATTCTAGCCAAAAAAAACTTGTTTGTATGGTCATCAAAGTCATGCCTCAGCCATATAAACTTGTTGTCGGTCATCAAAGTCATGCCATAGCCACCAGTGGCGTATCCTGATTTTGATATGGGGGTGCGAAAAAATTACTCCGACTTAAAATTTTTGTTCTCTTTGTTATGTTTTCTTAATGTACCAATATTTAAAATAAAATCTGTGTTTATTTTTTTTAAACCAAAAATCTTCATTTTAGATAAATAAAAAATTATTTTTTAGTGTCACGTAGAGAGTAAATTATGCATATGAAATAGAAATATCCATGTTTTGTTACTTAGCATAGATCTAAAAATGTCCTGCGTATAATCTAAAAATGTCCCACGTATAATTTTGTTCGCATTTTGTATTATATATGATGAGGAGGTTAATTTTATAAATATTACTTTATGATACTTACTTCAAATTAGTAGTTTGTAAAATATTATACACTATATTAGATACAATTATCTATAAAAAATAATTAATGAAGATTATTTATGAAAGAATATAAAATTATAGTATTAAAAAGAGCAAGTTAGTAGTGGTTGAAGTAATAAATGTTTGTTAAAAACGAAACAATTAATGAAACGTAAAATGAATTCAGAAGGAGATATGAATTAAAAACAACATTAAATTGATAAGGAGGTGATATGGAGTAAAATAATGTTAATTTGAAGAAGATAAAACAAATAAATTAAATTGATAAGGAGGTGATATGGAGTAAAATAATGTTAATTTGGAGAAGATAAAACAAATAAAACAAGAAATGTGGTTGAGAAGATTCAAACTTGGAACAACCAAGTAGAGAAGAGCGCATTTGCCACTGGGACAGATATCAACTTGGTAAATATATGTGCCACTGGGACAGATATCAACTTGGTAAATATATGACTATATCGATTTCCATCAATGAAGATATCGCTACTTACTTTTCGTTGTTTTGAAAAATAATATAAAATAGTTGAAGTGGAGAAAAAGTAAAATCTGTAAGAATTATGTAAAGAAGACTTCACTCTACATAATTCTCTATTCTTTACTCTCTTCATCTAGCTATTTTATAAAAAAATTTAAAACGAGGGCAAAAAAGAAAGTGCTTATCTTGAGCGGAGATAAACTACAAACTTTTGGGGTACAGTTCCCTTGCTCCCATTTGCATACGCCACTTGCTCGCCACATAAAACTTGTGTCGATCCACGCCATAACCACGCCTCACATTTTTATCAATTATTGGTATATTTTAATTAGATTATAATAAAATTAATTGGACAAAATAATTGGGAATAGTATTTTATAAAAAAAAATTAAAGAATTTTTAAAAAATATTTCAATTTTGATTGTTGCGGCGATCTCGTGGCTCTAATAGAGCCGTCACGATCCTCCATTTGCGAACAACCGCGCGCTGTGGTCCTATTGTGGACACTCTAAGATACCATATGGGATAAGGTAATTAGATTATGTCTAGAATAAAATTAGTATCGGTAGAAATCAGATAATTAATTATAAATTATAATGTAATCTTGACTATCAATTAAATTGCTTCACGATTAACCAATAGATCGAAGTTCGAGCTTTGAAATAGGACAACTGACGTATGAACAAGTAGTATTTTTTTCACTAAAATGCAATTTCGTAAAGAAAAACCACAGTCACAAGTTTTTTCCCTGAAGTAGTAACAGTTAAATTGCTCTGCTTAAATATAAATTTTGTTTTTTTTTGATAAAATAAAATTGAATATTTATTGTGGAGAAAAAAAAGGCTAATTGGATTATTCAATTTATTAATCAAGTAGTTGACCGCTATGTACCAAAAATTTTCCCAAATCTCAAAATAGTCCCTAAAAAGTTGCCAAATTCCCCTGCCGTCTACCGGCAGAGCTCCCGCCGCCACCGTTATGGCGGCGACCGCCGTTACTCTCCGTTCTCAGCATCTCTATTCACTTCCTCGAACATTACCGTTATCTCACTCTTCCTTCGTCGATTCGCATAACCTCAAGACCTCCACTATCGTCCAGTTCCGCCGCTATCGCACAAGCGATTCTCTTCTCCCTGTAGAGGTCAAATTTTGAATAAAGTTAAATCGGAGATGATTTATGGCATTTCAACAATTGATTGGCTTTTGATTCGTGCAGAGATGCCGGAATCCGATCCACGAAGCTCGGGCTTGGAGCGCGAGGCAGCGAAATAGTATGGTGATGGGCGACTACATCGATGATATCGATGAGGATGATGATGATGACGACGATGAAGAAGAAGAGGAGGAAGATAGAAGCTTGGATCTTCTGATTAGGTTTGTGGAGAATGTTTTCAGAAAAGGTGTCCAGAAAAGCGCGCAGAGCCGTTAAGTCTGTTTTACCAGTCCCTATCTCCACTAAATTGGTAAGGGCTAATGTTAATTGCCTGCAAATACTAGCATTTAGGTTTAAATTCATTATGCCTTGATTTGTAATAATTTCTAGTTCTACTATGGAAAATATACTTATCATTCTTCAATAGAGATGTATATTATTCTGGTGCTCTGGTTTTGAAGTGCATCAAGTGTGCTTTGAAGAATATGCATTTTGACATTTTTCATGGTGTTTGATGCTGCCAATGAGAGTGAATATGAAAATTTTAGGTATATAAACATGAGATTTGGTTTGGAATACTGAGGTGCAAATATAGTTTGCAACTGCTCTATTAATAGTTTCTGCATTTAGGTGGAGCTGGTTGATTTTGTCTTGCATCTTTAATATAGTTATCAGAATTCTGGCTACCAGAATCGAAGTTTTGTAATGTGATTCTGTGAATACTGTATGTTTTTCTTATATTGGGTTAGGTTGCATCTTGTAAAATAAGCGGGGGTGGTAGAGGAGGATGAAAGATAGCAGTCTCGCGTAGGTCAGGTCGGAGTTGAAGTGTAATTGTTCAGATTTCAGTTTTACTCTACAAGAAGTTGATATAGTTGAATATGTGAAATTATACTACTAGTATTTATGATCTCATTGCTATTCATCTGTTAGTTTTTTAATTATACAAGAAAGTTATTATGCATAGTTTATTAGGGGTAGGTGGTGTAACTTTTCAAATGATGAGCTTTCTAACAATAAATTGTCATTTTCATGAAGCATTACACGGCTTGACAATTTATATTGTTAATTGCTATCCACAAGCCTCTAGAAAAAGTTATTAGGAGTAATATTTTGGGTACACTATACCTTAGTTACAGATGACAGTGGGTGCTCTTTTACCTCAAGTATTTTTAGACAAATTATTTTATGCTCTTACCTTGAGCTGTTGTATTCTCTCTTTCATATACAGGTTGGATTTGCTGTGAATGGAACTATAATTTTGACTTTTATGTGGGTTTTGAAAGCTTTTCTTCAGGTAATACCTTCGTAAATTTTGCTTTCATTTTAGTTTATTGATAGTTTTCCTAAAGTGATAAATAGAAATGAATCGTTTCATCTTTTCTTGATTGTTTGAGATTTTTTACAGTGCTAGACTGATTCTAAGTTTGGCTAACTGGCCTTCGGAAAGGCACTTTATTGTTTGTCAAGTACAATCAACTAGATTTGGATTACATGCATAGCAGAGGTAGAGGGTTATTACTAAGATAGGGTGTACTGTTTTAGTGTTCGCTGTAGTCAGATGATAATTTTCTCCACTACGTTAAAAGCTCCTTTAGTTTGGTCCTTGACTCCTTGCCATTGTTTTGACCTATTAGGATTTAAATTAATATTACGCGTTTTAAACATGTTGTATTTGACACTGATACATTGGTCATAGACTTGTAACAGTGCCTGAACTCTAAACAACAATAGGAGGGTAATTGTTGTTTTTCCTAGTCCCGATACTTCCATTGATGGATGGGCGGGTTTTCTTGGTAGTATATCTACTGCATAAAAAATTTTAGCCATATTCTTATGTGATAAATAAAATTTTTCCCCATTCCCAAATATAGTTTTGGGGCTCAAAATCTTCTATTTTTCCTTGGTGCTTTGCCCCGAGAGGGCCAAGTCTTGTATTTCTAAAAAAACTTGAAGAAGAGTTGAAATTTTCCCTTCCTACTGCATATAATTTTAGGGTTTTTTTGAGCTTGGGGGTGTAGTGTTCAAGTATTTTATTTTTCGTGGAATATGGAGTGGGATCTCATACTTGGGAGAACCGTGTTACAGAGCAAAAAGATAGCCCCACGTGGGAAAGGTCTCAACCTGCAGATAGGTATTGTGTTTTTCTCTGAGAGCAAGTTTCTTAAAAACCAAAGAACATATTGATTCTGGGGCTTTGACTAGGAAAAGATCCTTGGTGAAAAAATACACCAACTGAAAAACTTAAAACCCAATTTGAGGGAAATTTTTGTTCATGCATTTTTTTCTTAAAAAAAGTTAAAATTTGGGGTATTAGCCTTTTATTCATCTGTTATAAGAAAATAATCTTTCCTCAGTTTGTTTTTTCAACTGTAGGAATTTTGTTCATTACGGTCTAGATTACAACTTAAATACCTCTGAGTCACTCATTCATGAAAAAATTTCCCGAATACATTCTATATTAAGTTCAACTTGAGAAAAACATTCTATATTAAGTTCAACAAAAGTGATGCTTTTACACATTCTAAGTTGTGTTAAACAAAAATTTTAGGATCTTTGATGAAGTGGAAATGCTGCTATACACAAGTTCGATCCTTAATTTGAGGGGGTGCAGTCTTATACATCCCTCTTTTTCGGTAATTCCCTAAGGGGGGAATAAAGGGCGGAGCCGGATGATCACGTCCATCGTGAACAAAATTCTGTTCCAAAGTACTGCACCAGATCATGGAGGTCAGTTACATTAGTACTGAAAGTACTGAATATACATTAACACATTCATCTACCATTGTCATAGAAAAAAAGGGAAAAAAACAACTGCAGTAGTTCATTTCATGGACATAAGCCATTGTCTAATAAAACCGGTTACACTGCCCATAGCTGAAATAATTATAAAGTCATTAGACAAAGTTCTGTGAACATGACCAAGATTATACTCCTAGATGGAATCAGGCCATTGACAAGAATATCCATTAGTGTGGAAATAGACCCTGAAACAGAGATTGCAGAGAGCCTCTAAAACTCTACAAGAAGAAGTAAACCTGGTAAACATAAGGGAAAACTAATATCCTAATCATAGTCAAAGTCCTAAACAAGGAAGCCAACTTCTCCTTTGTCTTTTCAAAAACATAAGCAATCAAAAAAGAACAAAAAGTGAGTCCCGGGGCCTAGGCCTCAAAAAACCGAGGATCCAGCTCTAAATATAACTAGAACTCTAATTTGATAGCATAACAGGTGTGAGATAGAAGCTGAACTGAAGGACTTTTAGGGACATCTCAACATTTATGGCTGATGTAAGTTAGATATGTACATCTCACGTAAACGCTTCCATGGATTTCCACATTAAACGTTTTGCTCCTTTTATCAAGATGATTTTGTCATCACGGCATACATGAAATTGCACATAATCGAATAACAATAATCTAGAGAATATGAAAAAGAAAATCATGCTTTGAGAATCAATCGATAATGAAGTACTAAAAGCAAGTTGCATGAACACACAATGAACAAGAACAGGAGATTACCAGATATAGTGCAAGGAAAAGTGCAATATTTACAAGAATCAACGGCCAAAATGTCAGAAAAAATGTTCCTCCGAGGTAAGCAGAAGTTTCCCACGCGGGATCAAACCCTACATTACGAGCAAAAGTTCAAACAAATGCCAAGTAGAAATCATAAACCAGGAGGCTATTTCACTCCAAAGAAATATAAGACAAATCCATTTCTGAATGGCAAGAAGAAACCTAAATAAACATTCAATGACCTAGATCGGAAACAAATACATCTAAAATTTGACTCCATAAAGTAGCAATTCATTGAATAAATCAAAACAGTAATCTTCCTACCTCAAGACCTTCACTATTAAGCGCCATGGACGTTTCCCTCTGACCGGTGAGGTTTGTTTCTGCACCAGTTGTGGTGCCATTTCTTCTTGAGTAACCCCAACCCCCATCTTCTTCCCTAAACTTCATCTCCTCATCCCTCACAACACCTGTGTTCTTTTCCTCAAGTAAAGTGGGAGTCATCCCTCTTCTTCTTAGCTCCTTCATAAATAAAGACTCGGGAGGTTCTTCACCTGAGACATAAAGCCCCAAAAATGTTCACACGTCTGACAAAACAAGAGGAAACTAATCACAGGCATATGCAGAATATTTAATTCAATTTAAGTTCTTTACAAATTAACAGTAAAATCTAAAAATAGCTAACATCAAAGTTCCCATCTTTATGATCATAGTAATAAATTATCTGTTCCAAATGGTGAATTTTTTTAAAAAAAGAAAAAAGAAAAAAAAGGTTGCCCATACTCATACAGCAGAAATCCGCACCTACTTACCATTACTCTGTTTTCCACCGTCTTCTACTTTGCAATTAACCCTAAATCTTCTGTAATTATTAGCAATTCCTGAATTCCGTAGCCTAATTCGCCTTTTCTGCGAGCTGAAATCCGCGCGGAAACAGCCGATTTTGGACTGTGAATTTGATGGAGCTGATTTTAACAGCTGAAGGCAAGCCATTACAATTACGGGAAACGGAAATTCGAATTTGCAAACAATAAATGGATTTATCTGAGGTCACGCAATGATCAGTGGGAAATACGAAGTTTGATACGGAAGCGAAACAAAGCGTGAATTTTAACCAGAGGGCCGCCCCCTGGCGCATTGTAGAAAATGCGGGATCTGGGTGGCTATTCTGCGCCATGCGTTTGTTTTGTGGCCAGAAGGTAGGTGGTGTGGAGCCGTCGGATATCTGGAGAATGACGTGTCACATCAATCCCCATAAAGCAAGATTTTAATTGCAAATTACATCATTATTTTAAGACTAAAGGCTAAAAATTTAAAACTGGCAGAACGTATAGTTTTATGATTTTATGTACATTTTATCTTTAATTTTGGCTCGAACATTTAACTTCGAATCATAATCGGTCCTACATTAACTGTTCGTCTATATTTAACGAGCAATGTACAAAAATCGGTCATACACTAACTATTTGTTACATTTAACGGTCATCGTTATTAAATCCCGGGTTTGGATGAGCGAAAAATGTCCAAGCAAGTCATGACTAAGTATCTGAAAATGGTGAAACCGCTATATATATAGATGGAAAAATGTCCAAGGAAGTTTGAAATTTGCTTATCCGAAATCGGGTTTTAAACTTGGCCAGATTAAATATAGACGGAATAGTTATGTAGGATCTATTGTGATTAAATTGAAATTTTCGGGAAAATTCAAAAAATAAAGATATGACAAAAATAATAAAATGAGTTCACAACCAATTTTGGTTTTACTCTTATTTTAATTCAAATTGTAAATGAATTTAATTATAATCTTTATTTTATTGCAAAATGTTACTCCATGCATAGAGTGTGAATGGAAGACTTAAACCGTCAGCTCGATTGACTATCACTGTCAGCCGTCAACAATGGTGTTTGCTGAAATGTCTTTTCCAGAGATAGTGAGAGAGCTAGAGAGAGAGATATGGCTTTTGCCTCAGTGATTTGTCTCAAGAACACAATTGAGCGGCTCACAAATTCATCCAAAATCGTGCTCCTTCCACCTCTCAACAAATCATAGAATTTACCCACAAAAAGCTTCAATCTTTGCAAGAAATTCTCGAAAAATTGGACAGCAGCAGCAAGAGCTCCACCAGGAACAGAGTAAATGCTCTGGATGCAGAAATCAGAGACATTGTATCCAAATTCGAAGATGCACTCCATTTCCGCCTCTCGCGTCAGATTTCTTCACAATCTCAGCCAAACCATCCATCGAAATTCTCCATAGATCTGCAGGACCTTGCTCGTGATGTCGATTCGTTCATCGAAACGGCGGAGAAGATGGAGGAGCAGTACGCGAATCTGCTGGAGAATCTGCTGCCCGAGGGAGAAGACAAAGCTGCTGATTTTGACGGAAGCAAATCGAAGATGGTTGGATTATCCGATCTGTTCGGTAATTTCAAACGTATGTTCACCGTCCCCAACTATTTTGGGCTGCCGATTTTCGCTCTCGTCGGAATGGCGGGAATCGGTAAGACTACTCTTGCTAAGGAGATATATTATGATCCTCTGATTTTGAGCCATTTTGATTGCTGTGCTTGGGTTAAAGTAGGTAGAAAATGTGAATTGAGTGAAATCCCTTGGCACATTCTTGCTCAAGTAGATAAATCTTTTGGAGATGGAGATGGAGATGGAGATTGTGAAATGATAAATCAGCGTTTATATGAATTTTTGAAGGATAAAAGATACTTGATTGTGTTGGACGATGTGTGGGAAACGAAGGTTTGGGATTATTTGGAGTGTTGTTTCCCGAATAGCGATAATGGAAGAAGCCGGATCTTGATTACAACTAGGCTGATGGAAGTATGTGATCACTGCAATAGTAGAGCAAGAACTGTGCCTTTTCTGAATAAAGAGGAGAGTTGGGATCTTTTCTGGGAGAAGGTGTTTGGTGAGGAATGGTGCCCTCCTAAACTCGAGGAAGCGGGGAGGAAGATTGTGAAGCATTGTGATGGCCTTCCTCTCACTATAGTCAAGTTGGGAGCTCTTATCTAAAGTGGATATCACGGTTGAGTACTGGAATGAGGTGGCATCGGACAAAGAGAACTCTGTTTTCCTGGAGGTGTACTGTGAAATATCAGAGATACTTTTTCCCGAGTTATGAATACTTGCCTCAACGTTTGAAGCCATGCTTTCTTTATATGGGTGTTTTTCCTCAAGATTATGAGATTTCGGTCCAAACTTGTGGATATGTGGATGGCTGAGGGGTTTCTTGTGCCAAATATTGAAGAAACATTAGAAGATTGTGCTACAAAGTGTTTGGTTGAGCTTGTTTCCCATAGTCTCGTCGTAGTGTGTGAGGAGAGCACCATACTTCGTCGTAAGGTGAAAACTTGTCGCTTCATTCTTCCCTGTGGCACTTTTCTAAGATGGAAGTTCGCAAGAACAAGTTCTTCAGTGTCCTAAATAGCGCGCCTATGGTCTTGGAGAAGGTTTTGAAGGTGGACGGAGATTTTCCATCCACAACAACGTTTTGTTGGGTATAAAAGATGTGTGTGATACATTAGAAGATGAATGTGCAATTACTGCACGTTCCCTCCTATGTGTTGGTCCGTATCATTGCTATCCGGTACCCTTAGGCTTCGGTTTGAGGTTTCTCGAGTACTCAAAGCTCTTTCGATCCGATTATATGAATTTCCAACGGAAGTGTTGGAACTAGTCCAGTTGAGATACCTTGCCCATACGTACAATGGAGATCCCCCTGGTTCCGTGTCCAAACTCTTTAACCTTCAGTTTTTGATTATCCATCGCCATCTGAGCATTATATCGAATCCATCTCAATCTTATGTGCCTCTAGAGATATGGGATATGAAAGAACTAAAGCATCTACAGATAAGGGGAAAGGCGACCTACAAGAAACTAGTTCTGGCGCGCTTGGAAAACCTACGAACACTTTTAGATGTGAGTGTTGCTAGCTGCACCATTGGGGTTCTTCAGAAAATTCCAATCTAGAAAAGCTTGGTATCCAAATTGAGTTGGTGCCTGATGATGATGGTGAACCTTTTCAATGTTTGAATCAAATTTCTTGTCTTGATAAACTAAAATCACTTAAATGTATTGTTTCTGAACCCTGAGCTAATGCCCGAGCCTGGGTTTGCTGCTCCTGTCTCAATGTTCCCATCGAGCCTAGTAAAGTTGCACTTGAGCGGGCTGTGCTACCCCTGGGAATATATTAATACTGTTGGTTTGTTCCCAAAGCTCCATGTGCTGAAATTGAAATGCTATGCCTTTCGAGGCCCGAAGTGGGAAGTCGATGACTTTAAATTCCAAGGCTTCGGTCCCTCGTGATCGAGGAACGGTTTTGGGTCGAATGGAAGGGGGGAAGTGGATGCTTCTCAAGGCTTAGGCATATCAGCATAAAACATTGCTACAACTTGGAGGAGTTCCATTGGGATTATGATTATTATTTCAAGGATGTTGAAGTATTTGACAGCAACCCTTTAGCTGAAGCTTTAACCAGATAAAAGATAGAAAAGAACGTCGTTTCCTTCGTTGGCTTCCATTCTTCGTGGGAGGATGGTAGTCGTGGGTAGTAATTTGTGTAATAAGATTTTCGTGATGCTTTTCAGCTCGTTTGGTTCCATGATTAAATGTCATGACTAATCTTATCTTTTGTTCAGTTGTAATTTATTTCCAAAAGCTCAACTCGTGACAAGCTTCATTCCTCTCAATTGGGACACCAAATATAACGTTCTTCAAATCAACACCAAAATCCAACCTTTTTATCATTCCACCAAATTTGACAGCTAAATTTTTTTTATAATTTCTTAATTTAGATTTTTGAAGTATAGTGTGACTTTGATGTAAAATGGAACACTTTTAATAATAAAAATGTCCTAGTGATGTTGATGTGATTAACGAAAGGTTATGATTGGATAAAAGCACTATTAGGCTCTAATTATTTTAAAGCAATACGTATATATGAATACGTCACTGATGATAGGTATATATTTAATACTCCTTGATAAATGTCATTTTAAAAGAATCTAACTTATTCACTATTTTCATTTGAATTATATATTAGAAATCAAGCTTTGTGATATACGAAGTGTCGTATCACATTTAGTTGACAAAATTTACAAGCTAGTGTATACGTATCACTAAGCTTAGAAATTGTGATACGAAGTATAAAAAAATGCAGCTAAGATACATATTATCCTTATCCCATAATAATTAACAATGAATTTTAATTTTTTTTAAAAAAAATAATTCACGTATGTGTCTTACAACTTGGAGCAAAAATTAAAAAAAAAACATCACAAATTTGTACCTGCAATATTTAAATTTTCTATTTGAAATTATATTAATAAAAATTAATGGGTTTCTTGATATTAGGAGACATTCGATTCTACCAACTCTACCATTTCCATTAAAACGTAGCACTAATATTTAATTTTAGCCTTTTTGAGGCTCTATTTCTAATTTACAACCACCAAATTTGGACCTTTTCACTAAGCAGTACTTCATCATACATTGAGTTCAAATAACTACATTGAGTTCCAAATTTTGTGTTGTCTTTTCTAAAACAGCACTTCTCATTGTCCTAATTTACCATTTTGATCTTTTGAAACCTCAATTAGTGAACATTGGTGTTATATTAGTTGCATGAGCAATTAATGCGGGATTTATATATTAAATGTATTACAGTATTTCACTTAATATAGTAGAAAATGTTTTGAGATGAGTTCTTTATTTTGATCTCTTCCTTACATACTATTGTAATACTCCATCGCCGCTATTAGAATCTCATTCCTGGCAGACGGGTTAAGAAATTATTAGAAAACTAGATTGAAAGAGTTAGTTGAATATGAGTCTGTTTGTATATATTAGTTTTAAATGAAACGAAGTAAATGAGTTACATGAATGTGATATCTTATTACCATTTATGTAAAAGAAACCGAATGGACGAACTAAATAAAAATGGACCTCATATTTGGACGGAGGAGTATCAAACTCGTATTTTTATTCCACTCATTATTATTCAATTTAGTCGTGAAACCTTTGTTCGCTCATAATACATTTAATCATATATCTAAATTGGGATGAAATGAGTAATATTTAGATTACATTTAAAAAGACATCATTAAAAAATTCACAAAGTCCAAAAATGGCGTTATTTGGTGGAGTACTTTATTTGATAAAGTAATGGATGTGAAATGAAATTTGGCATTTTCTAGGGTCAATGTTGCAAATCACCATAAATTAAGGACAAAAATGTCAGCTCAATCAGCTGCCGTTCTTCACAATATATGTATACATGCATTCTTCCCATGAATCTGTATATATTCACGCACAATATAATCATATATGTAGCGCTCTGCTCTTCACCTACGCGCATTGATCCTGTATTTTCGGTTATTCAAAGCCTTGTCACACTCAAACAACAAAAAAGTTGCGGATTAATTAAGAATTTGGCGATTTTTCAAATTTTACCGACGATTTGGGTGTAGAGAGGGCCACTAACAAGGCGAGAGGGTTCAATTTCTTCCAGACTTTGGGGAATTTTGAGTGGAGCGGTTTTGTTTCGTGTTTTTCTTCGATTGGCGAAGCGCAATTTGAGTATGAAATTGAATGCGACGATTCTGTATTCATGCGTGGATGACGAGAAAGAAGAGGCGTCGACGCCGCCATCGGAGAGCTCGCCGCCGGCGCCGGCGAGTATTGTAGTGGGCTATGCGTTCACTTCGAAGAAGAAGAAGAGCTTTCTGAAGCCCAAGTTTATTCGCTTCGCTCGGTACTCGTTCGCCCGGATTTATTTTCTTATTTTCTCGTGATTTCTCTGTAGAAATGCGATGATTCATCGATCTTTTTACATTGCGCTCTGTTTAGGTTTTTCACATCTTTCGCTGATATCCGTAGTTCTATCTTCTTTGTGATTACGTTGCAAATTCACACATGTTTAATCGTTTCAATTTAATCTTAGAACATGATGCATGCAGAGGTGTTCTTGGCAATATGTATTTTGATTCCGAATGAGGGAATGGACTAGATTAGTGATTTGGTCGATTTCTGTCCTCTTGGAATGGATAATTTTGATCGGTTGGTACATTTCCTTTCTTACTCTGTAAGAAAGATTGATAATTATAACTATGAAGGATTCACATTATTGAGTGGCTGGTTTTCTGGAACTGTTTGTTTAACTTATCTAAATCTATATGGTTTCAGAAGGAATCATACATGTGAAATTCTTCTTTGGAAGGAATATTCCATTATATGTGCTCTTAAGATTACAGTCAACTTATTTTATGACCTAGGTATTTAAAATCATCTGTTGCTTTCCCACTGCAGTGGAAGATTTGGTATTTAATGCTTGTCCCTACTGCTGCTTGTAAGAATTTAGTACTCCACTGCAAAGAATTAGTTTAGTGAACCCCACTTGTCTAATTTTTCACAACTAAAAATGGACATAAATCCATTATTGATTTTTATTGCCAAAATTTCCATCTGCCCCACTGGCCACTGTGATTGCTGATACAGGCTAGATCCAAACAAAACCATTTGAATTGTAATTGGCTGTAATCTAGTTGATTGAGAATTCTTCTGGGATCTGCTAAAACTTGAGCGCAATATCTTCTTTTCCAGTTTCGGCTCCAAACATGTTCTAAAACTTTTGAAGACCAGTCCTTCCTAATTTAGTTATTTCCCCTTCATGGCATAATCATAGTTTAGTTGCCTGATTTTCATTAAAATGCAAGTATAATTTGATAATTTCTATGTTATGCTATTAACTTATCCTCAACCAAATAACTTGGAAATTTGAGGCTGCAAGTTTTGATTGGTGATTCTCCAAATGTCTGCTTATTCATTCTATTCTTTTTTTGTTTATCAATCTGTTATCACTTAACTTCAACTTGTTCACCACATCACTTGAATCTTGATAACCATAAATTTTCCATTAATTTACTGAAAACCCCTTAGATGTTTTGATGAGGTATAATCTACTTTTCTGGTCACTTAAGGGGTAACATTTTCTAATGCAGAAATAAGGGCATTCAATTTGTTCCAATTGATCTGAAAAGAGCTTTATCAGAGCAGGGTCCATTCAATATTGTTTTACACAAGGTTTGAGTTATTACTGTCATATTTGCTTGCTAACTGTTTGAACTACAATAGATGCAATGTCAGTATTGCTATTTTAGATGTTAACACATAGGTATTAATGGTCCTTTGACCATCGTTTTAGGAAGAAATTCTGCACCAAACCATTTCAACTGAAATATATAGTGGAAACTGAGCCCAACAGGATCCAGAGGTTAGCTTGCATAAATGGAAATGAAGGTTAAAAAGAATGAATGATTGTTTCTTGACATATTTTGTTAAGCAATTAACTAATAAATTTTAAAGTATAGCCTGATCAGAAAGGATGCATTATAGCTTTTCACACTCAACCATAGTTTTTGGATTCAATAATCTCACTACTTCTGATTGTCTGCCCTCTTCTTGTTCATTTACAAGTGGCACTGCACTAGCCAAAATTCTCTGAATATCTTAGTATGTAACGCAAAGTCCAAATAAATGTCTATTGCTATATTCTCTCTCATCATTGCTAACTTCGTCTTGCCTTGTTGGATGGACCAAAAGCTAGCTCGGATATTTTTTTTACTTGGCATTAAACTAATTATCCTTCACGATGGCGAGTTTCTTGATATCGAGTTTTTGACACCAGTATTTCGAGTATTGACCAACTTGAACCAACCTCTTCAATATTAGAAATTAAAGTTTGTAATTTTATGTATTTATTTATTTTTGGTTTTGCAATGTGAGAGAAAAGAATGTAATAATGAATTAAAAGAACCATAGGAGGACAAATGAAGTTAACTTTAATATACATCTCATTTACTAAGACTAGCAATTATAAATTGCCTTAAAAGTTTTGCATTTATTTTGTCAAGCCAATGGCCCACTGTAATCATGAATTGCCTTCTTATAATATGACGCTTGTGTCAAACCAAAAAAATATGTAAAATGCATATTATCATACTCCGTTGCCCTCATCTTTATTGATTGATTGCACTTTTTGATTTCAGTTAGAAGGGAGGGACTGGTCCCAGGTTATTGAGGTTTGTGCTCTCAACTTTATATTGGTTTATGAATCCAATGGTCTAGTGCTGCTGTGGAATTTCTACTGTGAGAACTATGCCATGAATCCATAAACTACTTAGTCTTCGTTGTGATTCATGAGGATCAAACAAGTGAGGATTGTACTTTCTAGATCTAGTATACTTGTGCAGGTGTAGGTCTGATGAACTTTTGCTGAACAAGGGGATTTTGATGTCCTGAGTAGCTTGTCCTAGTTGGCAGTAACTTTTGAAGCCTTTACTAATTGTGACAGTACTCAGAATTTAATCAAGTTGGAACTTAATGTTATTAGCTATATAAAAAACACCCTGTGAGCATAAACAAAAAAGCAAATGGTGAACAAAGGCTTCATACTACCCCGCATTTGTTTTCATGTGTTCCCAATTCTACTAATGTTTTGGTGATGAAATAATGATAGAATTACACATTCACTTTAAATAATGTTAGCCTTTATGCTACAGGATATTTTAATTTGACTGGTAGAGTTGCTAGATTGGCCATTCTGTGAAGCCTTATAATCTTATTACAAAGTTCTAGGTTTTTGTCAGACTTCAGGGAATCTAAGATCTCTCTAAGACTATTAGGATAAACACTTTTTAGTGTGTAATGTTGTCAAAAGATAAAACTCAAGATGGAGTAGATTATTACATATTTCCTTATTTCTGTAGAATGCATAGAAGATCAGCATTTCATGAACCCCCCTTTACAAGAACGAAATGAATTAATGGACTGGAGAACTTGAAACTTAAAATGGTGACTGGGAGGACGAGCTACTGTGGTTGACTAATTGAAATTTTGGCTCATGAAGTAGCTACGACCTGTGTATTTTCTTGTGGAACTAATTACAGATTCATTTCTCTCAGTAGCTGACTAAGGTCTACAGTAACAAGCAAAGGAAAAGAAAAATGTTGCATGTGATCTATCTTGCTTTGGAGAGAGATCCAAGGAAAATTAGAATATCATGCCATGTTTTAATGAAATCTGTTTCTCATTTGTAGCCAAACATTAGAAGAAAGATATGTGTGTATAAAGTCTAGTCAATAGGAACAAATCAAGTCTCTGTAAAACTCAAGGTACACAGACGAAACTTATAACTGTTTCTCATGGAACAGACCTATTGTAGTTTAATGTTTAGTAATATGTCACTTCCCTTGCTTGTTGCTTTAAAAGAGAGTAATCTTTATGTTCCATCCTTGCGTGTCAGTCTTGAACATAAAAGGCCTTAATTCTGAATTAACTATTGAAAACAAGCAAAGTAGGAGAATGCAAGCATGGATGAATTCTTAGCCTAGCTGGAAAAGCTAGTTATTTTATATGCTGCAGCATCTTTCTTTCAGTCTCATTCTATTTCATATTTTCCATTGAAGGATTATCAGAGATTACATCCAGAGGTGACAGTTGTTGATCCTCCTGAGGCCATTCAGCATTTACGCAACCGTCAATCAATGCTTGAGGTGGTTGCTGACCTGAAATTGCCCGAATCTTATGGTAAATTTATGCACAAGCACAACAGTACTCTTGTCACTATATGAAATGGTTTCTTATACTTCAGTCTGCCCTTTTCTTGCACCGTCCTTGCTATTTTCGAAAATGGGTCTTTTGTCTTCTCGACCAAATCTTATCTTTGTCAGTTATGGTTCTGGTAGATGAGTTCCAGACTATTTGATCTTCTTCAGATTAAATACATGGTGCCTTTTGGGTATAATTGTCGCAGGCAAGGTTTGCACTCCACGGCAGTTGGTGATTTCAAAAACCCTACTTCGGTACCAGATGAAGTTGTTAAAGCAGGATTAACAGTACCTCTAGGTAGCCTTATTTTCATTTTCGATGGAGAAACCAATTTAAACTTGTTCTAATAAAGCATGAAATTATTCATTTGACTCCTATTTTTCTCTTACTATTAGTGGCAGAATGTGGGTGGTTTTTGGTTCTGTTGTAATTTGGTATGCACAATCCAGTAATCCACAATGAACAAAATTCATGATGCTTTTGTACCTCCAAGTATAGAGTTCGTAACTCTTTGGTGTTATCATTCTGAATAAATAACCTAGATATTGATAGAGTAAAGGCGGATGAATGCAAACTGAACAGAAATATTATAGAGATAGATCACTCTGCTACGATCCTTCTATTATATACTGTAGGAAACCCTAACCCTAAAAGCCCATGCACACGCTCTCGCTCCCCTGACATATGTGTACCAACGTGCCCCCATTCTAATAGAGATGATCATGGAAATGTGATAAGCTAGTTAAAAATTGCACGTGACAATAATTTGGCAGTGTTTTTCTTTCCATGAAACGACGTATTTTACTCATTATTCAGGTTCTTTGATATGTTAAGCTAGTTGTTTCGTTCTCTCTGAGATGTATAACCTGTGTCGTGTTCTGCTGTTCCAGTTGTGAAACCACTTGTAGTGGATGGAAGTGTAAAGTCTCATGCGCTTTTCCTTGCATACGATAATATTTCCCTATCCGAACTGGAGGCTCCGATGGTTTTGCAGGAATTCATTAATCACAGTATGGGAAGTTTGTTGTCATCTTCTGTCCTTCTTTCAGCTATTGCTTATTAAATTTGAATTACTGATATGTTACTCTCAATGGTAGGTGGTGTCCTCTTTAAAGTTTTTATTGTTGGTGAGTCTATTAAAGTTGTCAGGCGTTTCTCTCTGCCTGATTTAAGTGAAACGGACATATCAACAAATTCTGGAGTGTTTGGCTTCCGAGGGTTTCTGGTGCTGATTCTTCTGCAGATGATGTGGATCTGGATCCTGCTGTTGCTGGTAAGTTTGATTGTACTTGCAGATATTACAATTCCACAACCTGCGTGAGTGGAGCTCTTTCTTTCATTTCTCTTCAATTCTTGCCACGCAAAATTTTACTAGTCATTCTGAAATCAACTAGGGTCGATGAAACAGTCATTTTTGTTTTAATCTTTGGTGCTTGAAACCTTGTCCCTATGTCTTGTGAGAACAAGTACTGGTTGCATCTATTTCTTTTGTTGAAATGAGTAACAGCTCACAATCTCATTTCACATAGTTAATTAATTTACTGCAGAGCTTCCTCCGCAGCCTATGCTTGAGATGCTTGCAAAAGAGCTCCACCATCGACTGGTAAAATCCATTTTCATTGAAATTTTGCTTCATCTATTCTGTAGTTCTGTCGACTTGGCACATTAGATAAGTGATTTTCTGAGCTCGGTAATATTAGGGACTTCGGCTGTTCAATTTGGATATCATTCGCCAGAAAGGGACCAAAGATCGGTATTACATCATCGATATCAATTACTTCCTGGTTAGTGCTCGTTAATTTCTGAATTATGAGTCTTGATGTGAAACTAGAGTAAACAAGTTGAAACAGCAAACTGCTCCTTCATTACTTTTAACCTTGTATTCTTTTTCTGAATCGCGTTAGTGCTCACGTCTTGGTGCTGAGGTTTGGTTGTTGCAGGGTACGGAAAAATGACTACGAGCAAATATTCACAGATTTTCTTGTTAGCCTTGTGCAAAGCTAGCTAGAGAGTATACATACACATGCATGGTGCATTGGCTATTGGAATGAGTAGATATTGTAAATTGTGTATCTGCTTGTAAATGTGTTTCTGTTAGTAGCAGAATTGCTAGTTACCAATATATTTTGCCATCCCATCCACAATTTGGGTGCTCTTTTCTTACACTTTTTCACGAATATTTCTCTATAGTGCGAATTTTGATATCATATGGGGGTTCTATTAGTTCCTTCCAAGTTTATTATAATTATATTGTTAATTTGCTGTTACAATTTTTTTGTAGAATCAAATTCATATTCTATAACTTTCCAATGTCTATTTGGGAACTTCCAATGTCTATTTGGGAACTAATATTTTTTACAGTTGTGTGAGGACACATTTTTGTGAAGGGTATAGTGATGTTGTGATTGAAACAAAGAAGATGCATGTTATAGAAATCTATGGGTTCATTCTAAAACTAATTGGTGATAGGAAGAGGGTCCATGAAACTTATATCCGATTTCAGTTGTCTTTGTACACCGATGTGGGATAGTTCTAATATTATTTTTTAGTTCAATTGCCAACACCCTCCTTAAACCCTTCGAGGTGAACCTTGGAGGGTTGGACTTTTTTCTTTTTTTTTAATCGGTTGGACGATTGGTCCAAATTTTTTTCGATCGATTGGACCACCGGTCTAAATTTTAAGTCTAGATATATTTGCAGTCGATCATTTTTTTCGTGTCCCAAATATACTGCTAGGTCGTTAAATTTGACCCACGATCGGCGACCGTTTTAATACTATGATAGAAATCCATGAGTTCCATCCTAAAATCAATTGTGATAGGAGTAGGGCCCATGAGACGTATATATTGATTTCAATTCTCTTCCTACATCGATGTAGGATAGCTCTAATATTATTTTTTTAGTTTCAATTGCCAACCCATTTAATTGAAATTTCATACTATGTGTCTTGCAATTTTTTTATTTGTACAAATAAATATAAGAGTACACTCATATCATCTCTAATTAAGTTCCAAACGTGGTTAACAACTCTTTATTACTGCTACAGTACATAACCCATTTGTCTGTGTCACAATAAATCTCTATTTACCATTTCAATTCATCGAATATTAAGTGTGTTATTTTATTTTTATTATGAATGGTAAATATACAGTATATTTGACTAATTTATCATACTTTTCAAAATTAACTTGATTAAATGCGTATAATTCTACTTTTAAAATTTTTTGCAAAAAAAACCTTAACCCCGGACGCCACACTCCCAAAGAATGAGGGTATTCAATTAAGATACGGGGGCCCGCAAAAAGGAAAGGGGTTCAAATATACATTCTCACCATTAATATTTCCCGCATTTTAAAAAAAAAATTTATCCTATAAAACTTTTGGGAGCTAATCAATTTTTTAAATTTTTGCTTGAGGAAGTGCAAAGTTCTAAAAAGACCTTTATTTTATTCTTTTTCTATAAATATGTCATTACATGGATTTTAATCCTTATATTCTTATCATTTTTCTCCCCCATTATGTTGAAAAGTAAAATGTCGATAATAAAAGACTCAAAAATTTTGAAGACTACATTGTATTAACTTGAATTATTTTGTTGATACATAGTACATCCCTATTTATAGGACTAGAGAAGTAATGTACCTGGGAACTAAAAAATTTGGACTATAACACTATTAATGTTATTTTCCCCAAAACCTCTAAAGTGACTCTTTCCAATATATTTGAGACTCCACTTTCTTTTCCCCAATATACTTGGGACACCAAAAGGATCTTTCCAACACCCCCTCAAGTTAAGAAATCAGTTTTTTCGGACTTAACCGCCCCATTTTATTTTGATAAATAGTTTATACTGTATTTGGGAGTCCTTCACTTTTCTTTTGAAAAATTTTATGCTCGACATGAGCTTTTTTCAATTCACTTTTGATAGTTTATACTCATATCAAAGATTTTGGTTTTTTTTTTTTTCATTAAAAGTTTGCCCCGTTTCAAGGAGCTTTTCATTTTTCTTCATTGAAAGTTTGGGCCCCTTATCAAGGAGCTCTTCATCATTAAAATTTTTGGGCTCTTAATCAAAGAGCGTTTCAATTTTCCTGAGCTTTAACTCATGTCATGTGGGCCTTTAAATTTTTTGGTTTGGCGTTTAACCCGGGGTTAAGGAGTCAATCTTAGCTTTAGGCTCGTATCTGGGAAAAGTTTCCTTTTTTTTTTTTTTTCCCACCGACGTTTTTACCGTGTCAGGAGCTTTCTAGACAGTTTTTTTTGCCGTATCTAGGAGTCTCTTCATTATTTTTTTTGTGACGGCGCTTTAACCGTGTCGAGGAGCTAACTCGTTTTAAACCAAATTTAAATTGCAGCCCAAAGCTTCTTTTTGGGAAGGTCTTTTGGCCCATTCTAGCTCAACACAATGAGCTCTTTTTCGAGCCCAAAAATTTAGGCCCAAAATTTTTTTTCTTTCTTTTTTTTTTGGAAATACTGACCGAGAAGAGGGCCAACACCCTTCCCCCCTTTCCTCTCAAGGGGGTTTGGGGCCCAAATTCCTCCCCAACTTTTTTGGGTGCCCCTTTTTCCTAGCCGCTACTTTCTTCTCCAAGAACCCCAGTTTATCCTGTATTTTCCCCCTTTCCAAAATTCTCACTTTTCCCCGGAAAGGCCTCTTCTCGGCTACTGGGATGGGCCGCTCATCCCTTTAAATTGATCAATAGCCGGGGGTTGGACTTCGTGAACCCTTTCACTTTCCCCCCCTTTCTCCCCATTCCCGGGGGTTTTTCCATTCGATTCTTTGGGCCCCCAATTCACGTTCAAACCAATTTCAAAAAGATCCCTGAAGGCTTTGTCCCCCCCAAATTTTTTCAACCCTTCTTCAATTGGGTTCCCCCAGGGAAAAAGCATGTACCTTTGGCGCTTTTAAATGAGATTCGCCTTAGATTTGCCAATTCCCCCTTTCCCTTTAACACACCCTTGGGTTCTCTTTTTTATTTTCGGGAAAACCCAAAAAGGGGTTTCGGGGATTTTATTTCTTTTTTAAACACACCATGCCATTAAGAGCGCTTCGGGAAAACCAACCCAACAAACTTCGGGTGGGTCTTTCTCCACAATAAAAAGCTTTTTCGTAACCTTCCCCCCTTGATTTTATAATGCTCGAGACCTTTTGTTTTTGGGGTTTTTATCTTTCCCTTGATGGAGTGCCATTGGGGGCGTGCACTTCCGAGGGGATCACCAAGTTTTTCGGAACCCTCCACTTAGCATCTCCATCTTCCTTCCCCCCCAGGCCGTAATCAAGCCCGATCACCGCCACCACCCATACCGAGGTCAGGCGGGGGGACACTATTTTTCTTCCTCGCTGCGCGTACAAGGGCCCCCCCCTTTTTGCCCTTTTAAGTTCCTTTATTAGGGGATGAATGGTTTAATAGCTTTTAAACTCCCCTCGGGCCCAAAAACTTCAACATTAGCCCTTTTCCCTGGGCCGCCCTCTTTCGGGGCAAAACCCCCTCCTCTTTTTGACGGGGTTTCGCCGCTCCTCCCACTGGGGGCCTTTGCCTTTTTTCTCCAACATAAATTTGGGGAGGGTTGTTCGGTCGGATACTTTTCTCTTATCCCCGGGCCCGGGCAAACCGAGGAGTCCCCCGTCTGCTTTTTCCCCTCCTCTATTTTTGAGGGCCGGGGGCGACCGCCCCCTTGCCTTTTTGCCTTTTCCCCCAAGGCCTCTTTTTTCTCTCCATCAGCTCCTTTCTTAACCGAGGGGATTTCTTTTGGGAAAAACCACACTTCATGGTTTATGGGCCCCGCCCAAAATTGCCGTTTCGCCCTTTCAACGGGGCCCTTTTCCGGGGTTCGCCCAGCCTTCCCTTCGCGCCGCCAATCCCGCATACACACATCATTGCCCGTGACGCTGTTTCCATCGGATCTTGCTATGCCATCACTTTGTTAGTGAAGAACAACATCTTCTTTGTAGCCGCAAGGGTGGGTTTTTCAACCTTTTTGAAACTGGGGTTTCCCCTTCTTTTTTTTTTCTTTTTTTTCTTTTGCTATAGAGACGATTAATCCATGCGATGGATCGAACCTGCTTTGATACCATGTTAAAAAGTAAAATGCGGAAAATAAAAGACTCAAGAACTCTTGAAGACTACATTGTATTAGACTTGAATTATTTTGTTGAAAAAAAGACATCCCTTTTATAACAAAAGTAATAAACCCTTGGGAACTAAAAAATTTGGAACTATAACACTATTGATATTTTTTTCCCAACCTCAAAGTGACTCTTTCCAATATTCTTGAGACTCCCCCTTTTCTTTCCCAATATGGGGGAACCCCCAAAAGGTCTTTCCAACATTTATGTTTTCCCTTGTTCCGTGATGATTTTTCCCTTTCCTCTGCCATTCCTTTCCATTTTCAATAACGATTTTCTTTAGAAGTTGGTTGTTTTGGACGCTACCCGCCCTAGCTCCGTCAACCAAAACATATCCCACGCCACCATAATTTTTTCCCGTTTATCTTCCCGTAATTTTTGGTAACTCTTCCATCTTTCCCAACGTCCTTTTCATTGCCCAAAGCGACACCTTTATAGAATATTCATCGTCAAATCTTCATGCGCGGTCCTGGCGGCGATCGTGGAGACAAAGACAAAAAGGCGACTTTGAGAATGAGGAGGTTGCCATTGAAATGGAGGTTCAATTTTAATTTTGGGAGACTAGATTTGAATTTTCCCTTCATTTTGAAGATCTCCATTTTGGGGAGAATTTTACATATATGTCTTTTAATATATTATTAGTGGTGCTATGAATGTATTATTTTAAAAAGTCTTTTCGGGATAAAAAAACGCTAATTGAAGAAAGTTTAATAGGAAAAAAAAATGAAACAAAAATTTATGCATCGCCATAATTTTTCATTAGGCCTGTTTTTTTCGGCCGGACCGGTTTACCGGTTAACCCGGTTTTAAAATTTCATAAATCCTAGGACCCAACCGATCGTTCTTCCCCCCTTGAACCGTTTTGGTTTGTTAACGATGTGTAATTTTAATCCTAATTTATTTTAAATAGTTCAATACCAAAATTAATAATCCAACATCTAGAAATATAACAAATAATACCTAAAAAATTTAAATAAAAAAGAAAATACAAACTAACAATATAATAATATTATATATGGATAAAAGTGATGTAAATGTAGTAGGTCGGACTAGTTTATGTTAGCAATTTTTTAAAAAAAAAAATTTTTAGACTTTGAAATTTTTTTTTAAAAAAAATGAGTTTTAAAATTAATTTCATTTTCCCTTTTTTGGCTAAACAAATATTCTTTGGATTTCCAATACTAATTATCTTGTTGTATTTTTTGGTTTATAGGAACGTTTAAATTATTCACAAATGGTTTAATTTATGTTAAAAATTTTACAACATTTGTTATAAAGTTAAATTTCTATATATGAAATGATATTGATTTTTTTGGAAATCAAAAACAAACTTATGATGTCCTACTCATTTCATCACGGTTTAAACTTTTTAAAATTTTCCATAGCTAAAAAAACAATTTTAAATCTAAAAAAACACTCAATTTTCAAATTATTTTTTCTTTTTAAATTTAAATTAATTCAATTAAATTAGGTTTATTGTTTAAATTATAAAAAAATAAAAATTTAATTATAATCGATTCTCGTTTGGCCGCGGCGTTAATCGAAAAGATTTTTTTTAAAAGTTAACGATCACCAACAAATTTTTTCGTTCCCCCGTTTTTCAAACCCGGGTTGTTCGAAACGGGGGAACCGTTTTAAACACCCCTACGTTTATTTCTTTTATTTTCATTATCCACATAAGACATGTGTTATGTAACCCGATGTATATGTTAAAATTATTTTTTTTTTTTTACATCATATCTATATCTATATAATATATAAAGGGAGTTTTAATTTTTGGAAATAAGAGGAAATTTAGGGTATTTAGGGTAATGGCCATTTAAAATAAAATTAAATGAATTAAAATATATAAAAAGTGTGATTAAGTAGTTCGTTATTTAATTTCCATAGTTAGTGGATTAGTGATATAGTTAGTGGTGATGTTGCACAACAACATATGGGCCGAAGAAAAGCTGTTTTTAAAACAAAACCTATTGGTTTTTAACTCTTAAAAGTTTTTGCTTTATAATGATGCAGGGGTTCAAGATTGGAGGATAACAATTTATACCTTCATCTCAAAAGGTTTTAGTCTAGAGATGCTAGAGAAAGAGAAATAATTTGATTTGTAGAAATGACCCCTTTCTTTTAGTGATGGCCGGCCTTTTAAATTCTTTTCGTGTTGTTTATGTTGTTTTTCGGGGCCAAAAGGGGGGGATTTTTGTTTTGAAGATCGAGTTTAAATTTTGTGATTTTTTTTTCCTTTTTTTCATGTACTATTTTTCATGTAGTCTCATATGAATATTAGGTTGGTGGCCCCTTATTCTTTTTCTTTCCGGGCGGGATTTAGCGGACACAAATTGGGGATGCGGGAAAACTATCGGGGTATGAATCGGTTTTTTTTAAATGCAATATAGGTTGTATATTCCCTGCTATTTTCGTATTTTATTGATGATTTTGATCGATTTGGTTCATAAATATATATTTATTATTTTTTTTCGTTTTGGTTGTTTGATATTTTATGAATGATCTAAAAGTGATTTAAATGATATGTGTTTTTTGCAATTTTTAGTTTATAAACTTATTTGGTTATATGAGTTTAAACTTGAAATAATAATGTTGTTTCTAATTTGGTATGTGTCTTTTTTTTCTTTTTTGATTTTATATTTTTTAATAATTGTTTTTTATTTTATATATTTATGATTTGATTTCATACAATAATATATTTATGAATTTATAAAAAATTTTAAAAAAAAATAAGTTTAAATAAAAGAAAAAGATTTGGCGCGTGGGGGATCTAGTTACCATAAATAGTGGTAATCATTGTAAATATTAATATTCTTTTTTTTTTTATATCATCTTAATATTTATAGTGACATTTATTTGTTTTAAAAATTTTTTATATAGATAGATTAATATATAAAAGAGAATCTATTATCAAATGAAAATCTATTATGGGGCGATGCGTTTATTACAAGATTTCTATTGAAAATTAATCGATATGGAAATCCTAAATAATGAAAATGACAACCTTGTCATTGACCTCCTTGATCTTGCCCATTTCCATTTCCACTTCCACAAGTTAGTTTCTATCATTGTTGATTTTAAATATGTCTTCAATCAAACGTTGTTATCACTCCAGAATAAAATCAAAAAATGAAGTGGAAAAAAAAAAAAAAATAAACAAAAAAAAAAAAAATGTAAATCCAAACTGCTATATAGGGAAAAAAGAGAATTTAAATATCCATGGCGGCTCCACTGCAAATGGCCCGTTGTCAAAAGCCCATGGGTTCCCCAAAATTTGGGTGGAAAGCTATGTTTTATTGGAGTTTGATAATCGGGAAATTTTTTTTTGAAGTTTCCATCAACTGTTGATCCATTATACACATCGACATTATTAAAGCATGCTAAGTGACATTATTTTCTAATTAATTTAATAAATTGTTTGGCTAAACTATATAGACAATAAATAAATGATGATTAATGATTGATCTTTATTATGTATATAAGGGTAATAAAACCCAAATATACATATAGATACTAAGATGATTAGTGACAAGTGCAGTTCGATGTAGGTCAGTTCTCCCCGGGGCCTTGTCCCCATGTCGACTCAATACATGTGTGGCAGTCACCTAAAACTGAAGGTAAAAACAAATTGTAAAAATAAAATTATATAATTGAAAAAAATGAATATACGAAGTCACAAAACAGAAGACAAAAAACAAAAAATGAAAAAAAGAGTGTGAATATATTTCTTTTTTCTAAATGATTAGTAAAATAGCCAAAACAAAAAAATAGGGTTATTAAAATTAATGATATGCTAGATTGTTTAAATGGGCTCTTTTAAAAAAAGTAGGGAAATTTTCCAAATAATAAGCAAAATAAACGAGAAATATTGATAGGGGGAAACGGAATCCTACCAGAAGAGGAGGGTTTTTGGGTGTGCTTAAAAAGAGAATCCATTGAAGAAGGCCGCTGCCTGCTTTCTCGCTCTAGAATTTCTATCTCTTCCTGTATCCACTTGATCTTCAATCTCGAAAGCCTGATTGTGACACAGATAAGGATTTTCGTTAGTTTTTTCAGGGTTCCGTTCGCTGCCGAGCTGCTGGGGCGATTTTGGTTGCAGCCTCACTCGCTGTAAATAATCCAAATTGTAATATCTGCAGCAGCGTACTCTAATGCACTCGAGATTGGGGTTAGGGGTTTTTTAAAATTTTTTCCATTGGGGCAGCTTGCTTGCACAGGCATATTAGGATGGCTCTCGCAACGACAGCACAGTAAATTGCCATTGGTCCAGCGGCTGCCACCGGAGCTAACAACCTTGACGCTCTTAACCGAGTGCTTGCTGACCTGTCCGTCCCGGCAACCCTAAGGTATGAAAAATCTACTCACTGTGATGTTTGAAAGTAGCTAGAGATAAGGGGGAATTCTACAGATACCAGAAGCTGGTTGCTGATTTTTCTTTTAAAGCACATTAAATTGTTTAATTTGTCTTTTTTTGTTTTTACTACTTCAAAGTGAATTCGATTGCATATTGATGAATGGAGTGTCTAATAGGATGGAGCTGCTCCAGCGTTGGGAAAATATTTGAAGAGCAGGCTCGTATCTCAGTGGTGAAGCATTTTCACGTTTTATGGATCAGCTGTATGATCGTCTTACTGGACTTCTAGACAGCAATGATGTTGCTGAAAATTTGGGTGCTTTGAGGGCCATTGATGAGCTGATAGATGTGGAAATTGGGGGGAATGCAGTCAAAGTGGGGGAAAAAGCAAATTACATGCGAACTGCGTTTGAGGCAAAGCGTGAACCTGAAACTTTAGTTATTGCTAGTAAAGTTTTGGGCCACTTGGCAAGCTGGTGGAGCAATGACTGCTGATGAAGTGGAAAGGCTGGTATGTTCAGTTTTTTTTGCTATTAGTGGTATAATACCTCAGCTTCTTTGTAACCTTTTATCCGCTGTATTTTCAGGTTAGAATTGCATTGGATTGGCTTCGTGGTGATAGAGTCGAATATCGCCGTTTTGCTGCTGTTTTAATATTAAAAGTACGCCCCACCTCTGATCCTATCGATTGTTGATGAACCAAGTTACCAATGTGTTGATGCTTAAAACTTTTACTATGATTGTGTAAATATTTTGTGGAAATTCCACCTATCTCCCTAAAGGAATAAATTTTATTTGCTTTTGTGAGTTTGGGGAAAAAAGAACATTGTAAGGACTTGGAGATATATGCGTGTATAACATATATGGCTTTGTGTGTAAACTAGAAAAAAAGGCCCAATAAAATATACACCCATAATGTTTACAATGAAACCAAAAATCCTCCTTAAATTTCCCTTATCGTCAAGATTGCTCATTTCACTAACAGACAACATTTTGTTAGCTAAAACCTAAAAATATTTTTTTAAAAAAAATCTAGATGTTTTTTGCCCTTATTCGTGTGATTGTTGGAGATGTTAAATCGGTGAGGGTTTGGGCAGAGATGTTAGGTAAAAAACCTTGGTGGAGATGTCAGGTAAAAAACATTCCTAGGGGGTTGAACTCTGGGAATCGGGCGGCGCAAAGGGGGGGCCTCGGTGGGATGTGACCGGTGGACGCGTTCGGGGGGGTGTGCTCCGTGGAAGGAAAGAGGGACAAACAACCCTCCATGGCCGTCCCCTTCCGGGGGTAATGGGACACGCTCGTTGCTTGCTGGGCATGGAGCGGGCTTCAGTTTTGCTGATTATTCATTTACTTTTAAAATTTGAAAAATTTGAATTTTAGTTAATTTCCCCTTCACTAGCTGATAGGTAATGTTATTTTCCCCCTTTTTAATACCCCAACCCCCTTTTATGCCCCCCTTTAAAAACCCCCTAAACCCCCCCATTTTCATTATCTTTATCTCTATTTTCTCCAATTTTTTCATCATCTTCGTTCACACAAAATTCCACAATTCTAGCAACGACAACAAAACCAATGGTTTTACGTTCTTTCATCAAGGCTTTGATCTTAGTACTCTTTCATTTGATGTAAACACTACAGCGTTGGACCCACCCATCCAAAGGGTTTTTGCCCAATCGTCATCTCCCCACCCTCGGCTCCCCAAGGTGTTTCTTCAATTTAATTATAATGTATAATAAATATAAGAGGTAAAAAAATGAATAAAAAAAAGATGATTCTCATGAGTCATGAATAATGGAAAGAAAGAATGAATAATGATTAAGTTGTTATTAAGTGATGTGTAGGGTTTGTGGTAAAATGTGGTGTGTGGCCCAACTAACGGGATGGTTGAATGTGGGCACTTGGATGACGAAGAACTTTTACATGTTCCATAATTATGTGTTTGGTGCTGATTTTTTTAGCTGAAGTGGCGTTTAGTTGTAGCCAAAAATTTTGGGGTTCATGTTCCATAATTATGTGTTTGGTGCTTTTTTTTAGCTAAAGTTGACGTTTATTTAGCCGGCCAATGTTGGAGAACTACCAGTTACTGTTTTTTTATAAAGATTTACGCGTGTTAAATCCTTTGACTAGGTGGCAATGTGTAATGTTGTGTTTGTGTCCATGCGGTAATGAGACAATAGCCAAGCACGGACATGACATGATAAGGTTTGCCTGACATGAACCTGGAATTTTCTGTTGACACAATACACAAGGATACAAAATAAATTACTTCACTAAATATATTTTAATAATAATAAAATATTACTCCCTTGTCCACAAAAAAAAGTTTCATTTGTGGATGGCATGGGTTTTAATGAAAATTGGGAAAGTAAGAGAAAGAGGAGAAAAGGTGGGTAAAGTATAAGAGAAGAAAAAGTGGAAAAAGTAAAGAAACTTTCCATTTTTTTGAAATGGGACTAATTTTTATGGACATCCATAAATGGCAAAATGAGACTATTTTTCATGGACGGAGGATACTTTTACCAAATGACACGACATAACACAATATTAGCAGTATATTATAGGATAAGATAAGACCATTATCAAAACCTTTAAAAGTTACAAAATTAAAATTTATAATAAAATATTTATATTTTTTTTTATTTTCGATATGATAGCCACACAGTTAAAAAGCGACAGAATAAGTGTGCCTTGTCATGCAGCTTGCAGGCACAATAATAACATGTTCGCAAAAACCCCTCATGTCATGCTATTATCCATGTTAAAATTCCACCCTGCATTTGACCATCAACATTTTTTTGGGGAAAAATGAAAATGCACACGGTAGTTTACTCCAATTTTTGAACATGATCTTTTAATTGTCTAGTAGCTCATTCTTCTGAAGTTTTTTTCATTAAAGTTGTTTTTTACTTTTTCCTTCAGACCTATTAAAATTTGC
>NW_025952535.1:0-1147 GCF_023119035.1 Salvia hispanica | reverse complement strand
CAACTTTTCACGGACAGATCAAAATAGTAAAACTGGACAATATTTCACGGACGGATGGAGCATTAGGCCATCCGCAACGCTATCTCTTATCCGTCTCTTAACCGTCTCATCTCTTGACTATTCATGGGTCCCACTGTACTTTTCAGCTCATCTCTTAACTAAGAGACAGCACCTGCAACCCTCCATCTCTTAACCATCTCTTAACTATCCATTCAATTTCATTTTTTATTTTTAATTCCAACAAATTCAATTAATAAAAACACACTTCATTAAAATAAAATAAATATTACAACTTAAAAGCCTAAAAAATAGAAAAAAATATATAATTTAAAATCCTAAAAAATAAAAAAAGTACATAATTTAAAATCCTAAAAGATAAAAAAACTACTCCGCCGGCGAATCATCATCCCCCGAAGTCGGTGGTACAACTATACCAAGTTAAGCTCTCATATACTCAATTCCGGCCATATGGGCTGCAACTTGGCCAGGATTTATTTTTGAGAGGTCCGCCATCGTGGCGACTAGGTACATGGATATTAGGGTGTGCGAGCCCGTGCCCGTGCCGTGCCGGAGCCCGAGCCCGAGCCCGCCTGGCTTGGTCCGCCGCGGCCCATCCCTCTCGCTCTCACTCTCCCCCTGGCTCTAGCCGCCTTCGCCGCCTTGGTCCCTTGCGGCCGACGTCGTGCACCGGAAGAAGACCCCCCTGCATCATCGGTTGGCGTGCCCTCACGTGAGGTGTTGTCTTCGCCGCCATCACTTGACGAGTAGTGGCCACGCTTCGTGCGTTTCGAGCCCGAGGCCGACTCGACACCGCCAGCCCCACCTGGCCAAGGTGGTGGACTTGCGACCAAACATCGACAAGCTTGAAATCTTTGCCGACGTCGCCTTTGAAGACCCGCAACGCCGCTCTCAGAATGTCGGTTCCACCGTCTCCCGCTCTGATAATTCGCCTCTTCTCCCCCGTATATCGCGCAAAAATTTTTGACATCTTTGCTCTGCCCGGGTCCCAATGACTGGCGTGAGCATCTTCACGCTGCGGGGAACGGTATCTTCGTCGGCCTTCTAAGCGTTGTAAAGTTCAGTGACTTTTTCCCAAAAGCACTTGCGTGGGTTTGTTGATTCCCGACAACAGGATTGTACGAGACGC
>NW_025952534.1:0-11080 GCF_023119035.1 Salvia hispanica | reverse complement strand
TAACATATAGAGAAAGTAGTGTTAGTAGGGTATGAGCCTTGGTTATATTTCATCTGTCCACGAAAAATAAACTCATTTTTTGCATTTTGAGATGTCCACAATAGTCTAATTTATAAAAATAGAAAGTTCTTCTCTCATACGTACTATACTCAATTTTTTTCCCCTGTCTCTTACTACTTTTTCTCTTTCTCTCCTTTATTTTACCAATTTTCTCATTAAAACTCGTGTCATCCATAAATGAGATTATTTTTGATGGACCTGATGGAGTATATTGTTTGTCAATTTGAACTTATTTATTGATTTTGATGAAGTTGGAGAAACATGGCAAGTGCACTCCCTGAGTCGATCGCCATCGCGATCAACATTGATAAAGGAGAGTGTTATGTATGCCGCAATGAGATCAGAGGGTTGGTCCGGGGCGGAAGCGAGGGCCTGTTGAGCCCGCTCGTGAAGATCCAAGTGGAGCCGGCAGAAGTAGACGACGATCACGTGCACCTCCGATTCACCCACAGCAACAGATATTGGCAGAAAAGGGAGGGCAATAGCGACATCGTGGCCGTCTCAACTAGGCCGGATGAGGACAAGGAGAATCTGACGTGCACGCTCTTCAAGCCGAGGGTGGAATCCGATGTGCTCTACTTGACCCACGCCCAAACCGGCCGGCCCGTGGTGTTTGACCAGTCCAGGGGATTTCTCAGCCTCGACCGAAACGGTACCGGCTCGCCTATGAGGTTCGTGGATGCGGACACATTGGTTAAACTGCCCAAGCACGTCGCTTTCAAGGCGGTCTACAACGGTTTCTTCCTCAAAGCCGAATACTATCGAGACTACACACTCTTCTCCAACCCCGTAGACTACAGATACTTCCGCTTCAATTCCTCCGATCGGGACGAAGTTGCTTCCCGCTACGAGGTCATTCCGATGGAGGACGGGCATGTGATGATAAAGTCCGAGTACTATGGTATGTTCTGGGTGCAAACCAAAAGTTGGATTGCAGGGGGTAGTAACGACGTCGCTACGCCCAGCAACAAATACGCTCTCTTCCGGCCCGTGAAGATAAGTGACAATGCTATCGCGCTGAGAAGCGCGGCCAACGACATGTTCTGCAAGGGCCTCACGCTCGACAACAAGTACGACTGCCTTAACGCGAACGACCCCAACATGTCCAAATACGCGCAACTGGAAGTGCACGAGCTGGTGAAGAAGAGAATCATCAGCAACGTGATGTATCGTATGGACGACACCAGGATATACGACGAGAAGCCTTTAATGGTGGGCCAGGTTTCGCTCGAAAACCCCTCGGATCAGGAGGAGACCATGACTGCGGAAGTCGAATACAAAGATGAGAAATCCTACTCTTTTAGTCATGGCTTGTCGATCACCACAGGAGTCATATACAGCATGGATCTTACTAACCTGCTATTCATTAGTGGAAAAGGAAAGGTTAGATTTCTTTATGATTTATGTAGGTATGTGAATTGGGGTCACACCAAAATGGAAGCAACAACTCTTACGGCATCGGACACAGTTACTGTGCCGCCCAAGAGTAAGGTTATAGTGAATTGTGTCGCCACAGAGGGCACCTGCAATGTCCCATTTTCTTACACTCAGGATGATTTTAGCTCCATCGACAACAATTTTTCCCGTTCTGACCATGTTGATGGTGTCTACGAGGGAGTCAGTTATTTCAACATCAAGTTTGAAGTCGCAGAGACTCACGGTGTCTGAACATGGCCTTACCTACTACGGCATCGATCGATCACCTTGGCTTGTTCTGTACTGCATGTATAATTATCTACTACTATGTATGTATTGTGTGTAGTACTATGTACCCGGCTTGCTTTTCTTAAATTATCAATAAAGATCGATGTCTTGTGTGTAATTTTCATGTACTAGCGAAGACTATGGCTACGTGACTTTTGGGATGACGGATGGGGATGCGTTGGTTAAGATGCCTAGGGTCATCTCCAACCATTTACGCCAAACTCAAACCCATTTTTGAGTATACGTCACACCAAAAAGTAGTTTTACTCCAACCATTTACACCATATTTAAGTTTACATCATTTTTGAGTACTTGTCTATAAAATTTTGGAGTAAACACCATATTTGATGTTATTCCATTCAAAAACCCAAAAATGAGTTTGAGTTTAGTGTACGGTTGGAGAAATTATCTACACCAAAAATGAGTTTGGTGTATGATTGGAGATGGTTGAGTGCGCAATACGAGTATTCAATTTCACAACACATGCCATTGCATTAGTCTAAGTCACTAATATACCATTGGTTGTGAGAGAAATTAACACTGAAAGATAAAATATTAAAATGAAAATTAGAGGGAAATTAAAAGGAACATACCTTCGTCTCCTGCTAATTCATCTTTGTTTTCGCCATCAAGCACAAACTGAATCAGCCAGCAAAATGAGAAATATATGAAATTACAATTGGAATGCTAACATTATAATTTGTGAAGTTACAATTGAAACAGGGTATGAATCAAGCTTAGTATCACTTTTTATATTAGTCTTTGATTTCTTTCTTTAACCATTCAATCTTTGAGCTATTCAGTTTCTCGCCGTTGCCGCCATCATTGTGGTGAACATCGGTGCCGCCGCTGTTGCTGCTCTCCGCCGGGACAACCTGCTTCGCCGCTGCTACTCATTGCTGTTCTCTCTCTCTCATAATAGCAGTCTCCTATTTCTCCCTCAATTTTGTTTCTCTATACTCTCTTTTCCTTATTCCTCAATTCTTTGATAAACTCTTCTTTGCACTCTCGACTCACTGCAATAAAAATAACTTGTAAGGACACTTTTTAATTCAATTAAAGACGCTTTTATGTGTTTCTAAATAACTCACCGACGCTTTAAAAAGTGTCCTTAGTGGGAATGTGCCAAATATAATCAAGGACGCTTTTAAGTAGCGTCGGTGAACTTATTAGAGACGCTTTTAAAATTGCGTCTCCAATTTATTGGGGATGCTTTTAAAATTGCGTCTCCAAATACATTTAGGAGAGAGAGCTCAGTCAAACTCTCAACCACGTGACTGATTTATACAAATACAATGGTGTAAATGTACTAAGGATAAAAGAAATTGAATCCTAACTTTACAATCTTCTTGACCGAAAACCCTAGCTAGTTCATCCACTTGATTCGTACCCTGCACACTCAAGAAACAAGTTAGTAACTTCACACGAGATCCTCTCGGATCAAAGATGAGAAACTAACACAAATAGAAGAAACAAAACAGAACACACAATATGGCTCAGAACCCGCCACAACCACACTGATCTATTCTACCAGAACAAGATCCAAGGGAGCACAATTGGACCGGTTAGAGTTCACCCTCACACCACCGATGCCTTCACCACACATTCCCCTCACATCAGATCAAGTTCCACCGAACAAAATCTCAGCACAGAACCCTCGAGTCTCACAAACCCTAGTTCTTCTCCAGCACCCAAGCAATCGAAGAGATTGCCTTAGTCCAGCACTCACAAAAGATCTACCACTCAAAGAACCGTGAGAGATCACCAAGAGATAGCCGGAAACTCATTGGAGAAGAAGAAAGAGAAGAGAGAATACACCGAATCGAGTGTAGAGAGAGATTAGAGAATAATGAGAACGGTGCATGGCCTTCTCACATTAATAAACACAGCCCTACATCCAACGGCTGCGGAGCAAGATCCAGGTGAGGGGGGCACGTGGCAGCATCTGGTGAAAGGAGATAAGTCATTGGGCTCGGCCCAATTAATTCCTTCTGGGCTCAAATAAAAGGCAGCCCAGTTTTAGGATTCTTACATATTTCAAAGCAATATAATATAGTTTTATTATTATTATTATTATTAATAATAATAATAATAATAATAATAATAATAATAATAATAATAATTACAATGTTTTTAAAATAATTTTAAATTATAAATCATACTTAATTTCACTATAATAAATAACTATAATTAATATTATCATAATTATAGCTATACTTTATAATAATTCATAATAATAATTAATAATTTATTAATAATTAAACTATAATTATATAATATAAATTGTATAATAAACAATAATTAATTATATTTTATAAATTAATAATTAATCAATAAATTCATAGTGCAATTCTAATTTATAAAATTTATTCAATTATAATATTCGTATAGAGAAACAGTTTTTTAATTTGGGACTACAGTTTGATCTTTATCTTAATCTAGGAACGTTTCGATTTTGTACTTGGAACGAAGACTTAATCAGCTGTAACTGATTAGTATTTGATTTAAAAAAGTGGTGTATTTAAAATAATGAAAGGCATGCATCTTTATTGAAAATTAAACAAGGCAATCGGAATCAGAATACAAGGCAATCGGTACACAAGGCAATCGGAAGGAACACAAGGCAATCGGAAGGAATACAAGGCAATCGGATGGATGTTGAGATAAGAAAGTTAGTTGTCGTCGACTTGAAATCTGAAGTTGTAACAGCTGACTCCCTCGTACATACCACCTCGGACAGAATTTTCAAATGAAGTTTTGCCATCGATAGCACTCTTGTCTGCTTTAGTGTAAGTAAAAGGGATACTGCAGATGCCCTTTGTCCCAACATAACATTCATTAATATTACTACTCCATATAACATGCCTTTACAAAAATATGTAGAAATCAATAAACAAGACAATAGTACTGACAAACTTAAATGAAATAGGAATAGTGTATAATGTATATAGACTTACGATAAAGGATGAGGAAGATTGAAAAGCTGAATTGCCAAAAAGCTCAATTTGAGTTGAGTAATTTGTTTGTGTGTGTCTTTGTTGAGAAATGCATCTACTCTATTTATAGATGAAGACATGAATATTTTAAGATACATGATAGTGTTTTTATTTTATATATGGAAGGATAGTAATGGGATTTGGACTTTTTTTTATAAAAAGAATTGTTTAATTGCGTGAGATCTCGTTGGCTTTAAAATAAAGTGAATATTAATTTTGTACCTAAAAATATTTGTATCAGTCATTGTTTTCATGATTCAGGGCATAGGTACAGCCTTTGAACTCAATAATTAATTTATCTGGGCATATGCTAGTCCGTTTGTGTTAAAGTGACAACATCTCTAAAAGTAATATCGTGACACCACATATCCAGCAATATTATAAACGCTACACAACAATCTATAGATTGTTGTATAACGTGTTGGATATTGTTGGCCGAAAAAAAATTATTGCATACAATATTGTATATTGCTGGCCGAGATGTTTACACTTTGAGCATTTTTTTTATTGCCAAATGACAGCTTATTATTCGTTCACGTGTACAAATGATTAACTAAGAATAGTGATATGGTGTTATTTTAAGAGGTGTTGTCATTTTAACGCACCCCTATGCTAGTCCGTCTTTTTAAATAATCAAAAGGATTCGCATTTGATCTCTTACTAATTAATTAATTTGGGACATGCTTGCTTGTCTGTGTGTATAATTAACTAGTGTTAACACCCGTGCTATGCACGGATCATAGAATTTTCAATAATGAAGACAATTGATAAGTAGTTTAAAATTTAAAATAAATATAAATACAATACGGAGAAAAATATCAATCTATATCCGCGAAGTAAACTATTTAGTAATAGACACATAATTTATAAAAAAAATGATTTGTAAAATTGAGTGAAAAAGTAAGACAAAGTAGAATGAAGAGATAACGATGTTTATATTTAAGAATGTAGAATATAATCCCGTTGATTAAAATATATATAAGGAAATGTGCAACTAAAATGAATTTTGAGGGCTAATCTTACACAATTACAATATAATAAAATCGAATTATAAAATAGTAGTTAATAATTTAACTAAATAAATAGATCATAAGTTTCCACAACAAAAATCACAAAAATAGAAAAATAGAAAGTATAATTGTAACAACAACAACTCATGAGTTTATAAATTTTGAAAAACTTCTTTGTAAACAACATTAATAGTAGAATCTCCACTCCTATCAATATCATCTTTATAAACTAATATCTTCAAACCATCACGACTTGTGACTCTTGATACAGCAACATATAGTTGTCCATGACTGAAGACGGGCTTTTTCAGAAACAATCCAACATGTGAAAGCGATTGACCTTGACTTTTGTTAATAGTCATTGCATAAGACACAGTTAATGGAAATTGTCGTCGTTCGAATTTGAATGGCAACGATGGATCAGATGGTATTAAAGTCATTCGAGGAATCAACACCTTTAGACCAACATTATGACCAGCCAATACTTGTCCCTCCAAAACATAGTCACCTAAACGTGTAATAATCAATCGGGTGTCATTACACAAACCATTAGAAGGATCTATGTTCCTTAACAACATCACTGGAGTACCAACTTTCAGCAACAATTCATGATTAGGAGTACCTGAACATTTCAAATTATTCAAAAATTTAACTGTATGAATCTCAGCAAAGCCATTTGATGTCAAATCAGAGTTTGATATACTATCAGAGCTCAAATAAACTCGACCTTGAGACTGATCCAATGAAATCATGAATTGATTAACCTCATCAAATGATTGACTCGGAATAGTGGTATGGTGTTATTTTAAGAGGTGTAATTTGAATGCAACCGTATGCTAGTATGTCTTTTTAATAATCAAAAAGATTCGCATTTGATCTCTTACTAATTAATTAATTTGGGACATGCTTGCTTGTCTGTGTGTATAATTGATTAAAACTATCAAAGCATATCTTCATATGATCTGTCGATAACATAGTCCTATATTAAAAAAAATATGATAAAAAAAAAAACAATAACTTGTGGAACAACACATCATTGTGAGCTCCAAAAAAAGTTACTATTAAAACAACACAAAAATGCGTGAAATTTCAAAATTATATAGTACTTAACGTTTTTCTCATAAACTTCAAATTGATGTTTTTATCTAATTAATTTTTGTTCTAAGATGCATGTTGAATATTTTATTAAGAATGGCAATATGAAAAAAAAATATGTTTTGTTGTAACACATGAGAAAAATAAAAGAAATTGAAAAAACGAAAAATATAAGTATCATAGTAGTATATAAAAATAAAATACTACTACCCAAATTTATCAAAATTTATTCAAATTTATATATATATTATAAGCTCATATCATGATATTTGATTCTTGAAATTATTTTTTAAACAGTAGGACTTTATAAACATGGAGAAAATGCGTTTTGTAGTACAAAAATTTGCCAAGAATGCAGTGGAAATTTGATATAAATAAATAAACATTCTAATATGTGGATATTTTTTTATAATATATTTTATTTTCTTTATTATAACTCTCTCTTGAATTATTTTCTTTCAATCAACTATATCTATTGAATTACCAGTTAATTATTCGTACACATGATCCCTTCCTGAACATGACATGATCTTTCATCCCAAATAAAAAACATTTATTAATTCTTCCTCGTGAATCACATCCTATGACACTCTCATGACATTACATGTGACCGACCAATTGTTTAATAATCATATTTCTAGTTAATTATTAATGAAACTAATAATTAGTTCAGATTATCTATTCTATTGCAAGCTATTTATACAATTATAAATATATATTTTGGGAATAAACCCACAATACTTTAATTTCTCAAGAATCGATCATATCCGATTAACTACAATATAAACTTTTTGGTGTATCCTATTATCGGTGATTTTGTATTTTGAGATTTTCAGATTACTTTCGTTTTGTACTACAAAATATATATATATATATATATATATATATATATATATAGGGGTGCGTTAGACTCCTTTGCACCCTAAGTGTCCTATTTCCTTTTTAATCTCAGCCCTTGGATCCTTGAATTGGATGGTTGTGATCAATGCATTATTAGTCTATAATGTTGCATTATTAGCCGCTGTGCATTATTAGAATGAAAATGTGCATTATTAGTCTATAATATTGCATTATTAGCCGCTGTGATATTAGAATGAAAATGTGCATTATTAAATGACACGTGGCATTAATCTAACCGTCAGATGACAAAATCGTGGGGCTAGGATTAAGAAGGAAAAAGGACAAAAGATATGAAAAGGATTTGAATACATCCCTATATATATATATATATATCTATATATATCTATATATATATATATATATATATAGGGGCACACTAGGGTGCCACCATAGTTAAAATAACACCATACAACCAATATAGTCCGTTAGATCTCATCTATGGACGCCTAGGATTAAGTTTCGTAAAAAAACACGGGTTTGCAGTCTACTGTAATAGATATTGCAGTCTATCAGTATTAGATATTGCAGTCCTTAAACTGCAATATTGTTGTGGTACGACTTGCAATATTCAATGAACAACACTTGCAATCTGGTAACGTAAAATTAGAAATTTCCTATTTTACCCCTCCGTGTTTTTACACGTGGCAGCATAACAAGCACACGATTTTCAGATCCAATGGCCTAAAATGATGGTATGGTGTTACAATAAAGAGGGTTGTTATCTTAGTACATTCCTATATATATATATAGGGTTTTGATATATAAAGACTAGATTTAAATACAGAAACGCAGAACACGGTCATACGTAGAGCATTTTTAGGTCATAGTTAGTTTATTTTTAGGTCATGCTAACAAAGCATGACCTAAAATGATCTTAACATGACATAAACCCAAATCTTATAATATGACCTAAAACTACTTAATTATGACCTTCCGTGTTTTGGGTTAGTTATGGACCATTAGATCATCTAATCCTAGGGCCAAGATTTGGGCTGCATTTCTGGATTTAAATGCATTCTTATTTTGATCATCTCCCTATATATATATATATATATATATAGGGATGTACTAATATGCTAACTAATTTTAAATTGCTAACGTACATCCAATCACGTGCTGCCACGTGGCACGAAAAATGCAATATTATATACAAAAAAATGCAATATGCATTTGTAAAAGTTATAATTGAATTTCGACAGATTGCATTTTTGTTATATGCAGATTGCATTTTTTATTGTTGAGTTTTGCATTTTCGATATTGACTGTTTAGTTTGCATTTTATATCTATACGGATTGCATTTATATATGTGAAAATGCAAAACTTAACAAAATAAAATGCAATTTATGTGAAAATGCAAAACTTAACAATAAAATATGCAATTTTCCTATAACTAAAATGCAATCTGCGGAAATGCATGAACAACTTCACAAATGTGTATTGCATTTTTATATATACAATATTGCATTTTTCGTGCCACATGGCAGCACGTGGTTGGATGTACGTTAGCACTCTAATTAAGGATGCGCCCTAGTGCTCCCCTATATATATATATATATATATATATTTTTGATCTATGAAGACCAGATTTAAATACAGAAACGCAGAACAAAGTCATACGTAGGGCATTTTTAGGTCATAGTTAGTTTTAGGTCATGCTAACAAAGCATGACCTAAAATGACTTTAACATGACATAAACCAAAATCTTATAATATGACCTAAAACTACTTAATTATGACCTGTAACACCCCGACTTTTTACCCTTAAGACTTTGAAAATCAACCTTATATATATTTAAGTTTCGCGCCTAGATCTTTACTTCTCAAATAATTAATCGTTGTGAAGTATATTTTGGAGTGGTGATCGAATATAGTATTACTTCAAAATAAAGTCGCGCTAATAAAGGTCCGTTTGTGAAGACCGAGTTTCAAATAAAAGTCCGTACACGAGTTCAACGTTTAAGTAAATATTAATTAAAAATAAAATACTCTCCGTGCCCTCCGGACCTTGCGCAATAGCCACGCCTTGAATCCCGATACCTGCACGAATGGATAAGAAGCACGTTAAATCAAGACGAGACAATCGACGAAATCAAATCACATCAAACACACAAACCAAACGACGGCTCATGCCTTTTTAGGTGACGAGACATAATATTCTTGCCATTTTTGGCATGACAAGTGATTGACGAGACAACTTGCCTCATTTGGCAAAGAGTCCCTAACCATTGGATATTTCACCTCCACAATGAATCAAGCTTTAAACCAATTAATTTCATGCACCATTCTTCCTTATAAATATCACCCCATCCCCCTCTTAATCCCTTTGTTCATCCATGAAAAACTATCTAAACAAATATTCAATCAAGATGGGAATGCATACAAGTGTTTGAAGAAGAGGAGCCAAATTCCTACACACTACCATCCTTCTTCTCTTCTTTTTTTAAGGTAATTCTTCTAATAACCCTTTTCACTACATAGCCATTTTCATACCTTTCAAGCATGAACATTTGGTTTTCCACATGACAAATCATATTAGTATTTTGTACATCTCTTCCCTAATGATTTCATACCAACTATGCATATGACTATCTAGAATAGAATATTTGCCTTAACAATATCAAGCTTAGACTAAGAAAACAATTAAACAAGGCCTAATCTACTAGAAATCTTCAACACACAATAATAACAATCATGGGAGAGCTCACCCATAAGCAAAGGGGCTGTCCAGCGGCGGCGGCGGCAGGGCGGCGGCGGCAGGCGGCGGCAGTCCAGCGGCGGCGGCGGTGGTTGTTCCGGCGATTTGTGCCGAAATTAACCTCTTCCGACCCCATTTTGCACGATCTATCCGAATCTTCGCATTTCAAGACCTAATTGTTAGTTCTAGGCCTTCAATTTAAGAAAATGAAGAAGAAGAGAAAGAAAGGGAGGTGGGAATGGGAGGAAAATCCTACCTTTCGGTCAACGGCGGTGGAACCGCCGGTGACCAGCAACAGCGACGGCAGCGCCGGCGAGAGAGGGAGCGCCGGAGAGAGAGAAAGCCGGAGGGAGAGAGAGAGAGAGAGAGAGAGAGAGAGAAAACCGGAGAGAGAGAGAGAGAGAGAGAAAGCCGAGAGAGAGAGAGCGCCGGAGAGGCCGGCGCCGGCGCCGCTCGCCGGCGACGCCAGGGCGCCGGCAGAGGGGAGAGCCGAGAGAGAGAGAGAGTGGGAGAGAGGGAGGTTGTTGTTTGAAATGGAAGAATGAATGGGAGGATTAATTCTTTTAGTAATTAGGGCAACACTTTTGACTATTGGGCCTCCCCTTTGGGCCAAGGAATT
>NW_025952533.1:0-1000 GCF_023119035.1 Salvia hispanica | reverse complement strand
AGAATATGTCCAATATTTAATGGATATTCACCCCTTTTAACTTTTCTTAACAAGATGTTTCATTTTCATATTATGCTAAAAACAAATGCCGATGATGTGGAAGGCATGGGTCAACTTAGACCTTGTCTTGATTCTTGAAGTATTATTTCATATTTGATTAGCGTGAGGGCTAGATGAATGGGTACATTTTATTGCATACAAAAATAGTAGTTGAACACTTGAACTTCCCATGTTTACACTTAGTTGAAATACATTGTTTTTTACAACTGAGAAAACTTTATCTCGTCTATTATAACTTTATCATATGTTTTTGGAGATTAATTTGGGTCATATACAATGTTACTAGATTCATTATGGTTGCTTTTTTGTTTCTTGTTGGAATAATTAGGTTCATCTTACTGAGAGGGAGAAACAAAAATTGCAAGTGTGGTCCCGACTCATGCCTCACCGAGAGTCCTTTGCTTGGGCAATTGTACCACTCTTTGACGGTGGTGTTACTTCTGCTTCTGGTGGGTCTGCTTCCCCCAGCAGTCCTCTAGTTACTAGCCTTTCTGGCTCAACTTCTCAAGAAGGAGCTGCTGAACCAGTAGCGAAGATCACATTAGATGGAAAGCTTGGGTATTCTGGTGGAAACTCTGTTGTGGTTGAAGTATCAAATCTGAGCAAAGTCAAAGAAGGCTATACTGAGGAATCACTCCTGGTTAGGTCCCTTTATATTTTCTTAAATTGCTTATGCTAATGCCAATACAACCAAAAATAGTTTTCAACTGAAAGGCCATCTTTTCTCTGATTCTAACTTGGTTTAGTAGCCAAAAAAAAAAAAATTCTCGCTCTGTTTTTGTATGTCTTCTTAAATCCACTTCACTTTATCTGTTTGAATGAACTGTATATATGCTTACTTCTTTTCAATGGTCTCATCTGATAAGAAAAGGAGCAAGCTGGTGATAATAATACCGTACTGCTAGTTGTCCAACAACCTTTAGCATATTGGGACTTTAGT